>NW_025111094.1:600000-784456 GCF_015476425.1 Leptopilina heterotoma | reverse complement strand
TTAGAATTTTCCTGTGTTAAATTTTAATTTCCTATAGAAAAAAAAATAGAAAACAAACTACGAAATAAAAATAATTGTTCAACGCGTAAAATAAAGAAAGGCGAGAAAAAATGTATGTACGGCACTGGCGAGTTTATAGCGACTGCGCGAGAATAAATGTGGAGAGAAAGCAAAAAAATAAATATGACCACGTGTGAGAGAGTGTACAATAAGTAGCGTCTGAGTACAGTAAGAGACGAGTTCTGATTTCAGACAATGAGAAGTGTGCATTATTTCGAGTTGACGGCAGGATGCCATGTGTATTTTCTTTTCTAATATATAATATATATTTGTTTAATGATGCTTTTTAATTATTGCATTCTTTTTGAGTTTACCTTTATCTATTTATAACAATTATTATCTAACCGTGAATTCCGAAGTGAATATAATAAACATGGATGACCAAAATAATAAATTCCATGCCACGCTTCCAAAATCCCACAAAATGTTCTCAATGTTACGACTTGGGACATAACACTGTACAAAAAAAAACGAAAAAATCGACCAATTTTTATTTTTCAGAAATTTCTAAAATTGTTTAAAAACTGATTTTTCGAGTATAATTCAGCTTGAAAATGAAAATAAATAACGAATTCAGTCGAAATTTACGATTGCAAAAATTTTCTGAAACAAAAAATTTGAAGAAATCGACGAAAATCAAAATTTTTAAATTTCCTATAGAAAAAAAAACGAGAAAAACGACAATTTTTAAATTTTAAAAAATTTTCATATTCTTTTAAAAACTTGTTTTTCGTGTATAATTTAGATGGAAAATAAGAAAATTTTATGAATTCAGTCGAAAATCAAGATTTTTAAATTTTCTGTACAAAAAAAAACGAAAAAATCGACCAATTTTTATTTTTCAGAAATTTTTAAAATTGTTTAAAAACTGATTTTTCGAGTATAATTCAGCTTGAAAATGAAAATAAATAACGAATTCAGTCGAAATTTACGATTGCAAAAATTTTCTGAAACAAAAAATTTGAAGAAATCGACGAAAATCAAAATTTTTAAATTTCCTATAGAAAAAAAACGAGAAAAACGACAATTTTTAAATTTTGAAAAATTTTCAAATTCTTTTAAAAACTTGTTTTTCGTGTATAATTTAGATGGAAAATAAGAAAATTTTATGAATTCAGTCGAAAATCAAGATTTTTAAATGTTCTGTACAAAAAAAAACGAAAAAATCGACCAATTTTTATTTTTCAGAAATTTTTAAAATTGTTTAAAAACTGATTTTTCGAGTATAATTCAACTTGAAAATGAAAATAAATAACGAATTCAGTCGAAATTTACGATTGCAAAAATTTTCTGAAACAAAAAATTTGAAGAAATCGACGAAAATCAAAATTTTTAAATTTCCTATAGAAAAAAAAAAACGAGAAAAACGACAATTTTTAAATTTTGAAAAATTTTCAAATTCTTTTAAAAACTTGTTTTTCGTGTATAATTTAGATGGAAAATAAGAAAATTTTATGAATTCAGTCGAAAATCAAGATTTTTAAATTTTCTGTAAAAAAAAAAACGAAAAAATCGACCAATTTTTATTTTTCAGAAATTTTTAAAATTGTTTAAAACTGATTTTTCGAGTATAATTCAGCTTGAAAATGAAAATAAATAACGAATTCAGTCAAAATTTACGATTGCAAAAATTTTCTGAAACAAAAAATTCGAAGAAATCGACGAAAATCAAAATTTTTAAATTTCCTATAGAAAAAAAAACGAGAAAAACGACAATTTTTAAATTTTGAAAAATTTTCAAATTCTTTTAAAAACTTGTTTTTCGTGTATAATTTAGATGGAAAATAAGAAAATTTTATGAATTCAGTCGAAAATCAAGATTTTTAAATTTTCTGTACAAAAAAAAACAAAAAAATCGACCAATTTTTATTTTTCAGAAATTTTTAAAATTGTTTAAAAACTGATTTTTCGAGTATAATTCAGCTTGAAAATGAAAACAAATAACGAATTCAGTCGAAATTTACGATTGCAAAAATTTTCTGAAACAAAAAATTTGAAGAAATCGACGAAAATCAAAATTTTTAAATTTCCAAAAAAAAAAATCGAGAAAAACGACAATTTTGAAATTTTGAAAAATTTTCAAATTCTTTTAAAAACTTGTTTTTCGTGTATAATTTAGATGGAAAATAAGAAAATTTTATGAATTCAGTCGAAAATCAAGATTTTTAAATTTTCTGTACAAAAAAAAAACGAAAAAATCGACCAATTTTTATTTTTCAGAAATTTCTAAAATTGTTTAAAAACTGATTTTTCGAGTATAATTCAGCTTGAAAATGAAAATAAATAACGAATTCAGTCGAAATTTACGATTGCAAAAATTTTCTGAAACAAAAAATTTGAAGAAATCGACGAAAATCAAAATTTTTAAATTTCCAAAAAAAAAATCGAGAAAAACGACAATTTTGAAATTTTGAAAAATTTTCAAATTCTTTTAAAAACTTGTTTTTCGTGTATAATTTAGATGGAAAATAAGAAAATTTTATGAATTCAGTCGAAAATCAAGATTTTTAAATTTTCTGTACAAAAAAAAACGAAAAAATCGACCAATTTTTATTTTTCAGAAATTTTTAAAATTGTTTAAAAACTGATTTTTCGAGTATAATTCAGCTTGAAAATGAAAATAAATAACGAATTCAGTCGAAATTTACGATTGCAAAAATTTTCTGAAACAAAAAATTTGAAGAAATCGACGAAAATCAAAATTTTTAAATTTCCTATAGAAAAAAAACGAGAAAAACGACAATTTTTAAATTTTGAAAAATTTTTAAATTCTTTTAAAAACTTGTTTTTCGTGTATAATTTAGATGGAAAATAAGAAAATTTTATGAATTCAGTCGAAAATCAAGATTTTTAAATTTTCTGTACAAAAAAAAAACGAAAAAATCGACCAATTTTTATTTTTCAGAAATTTTTAAAATTGTTTAAAAACTGATTTTTCGAGTATAATTCAGCTTGAAAATGAAAATAAATAACGAATTCAGTCAAAATTTACGATTGCAAAAATTTTCTGAAACAAAAAATTTGAAGAAATCGACGAAAATCAAAATTTTTAAATTTCCAAAAAAAAAATCGAGAAAAACGACAATTTTGAAAAATTTTCAAATTCTTTTAAAAACTTGTTTTTCGTGTATAATTTAGATGGAAAATAAGAAAATTTTATGAATTCAGTCGAAAATCAAGATTTTTAAATTTTCTGTACAAAAAAAAACGAAAAAATCGACCAATTTTTATTTTTCAGAAATTTTTAAAATTGTTTAAAAACTGATTTTTCGAGTATAATTCAGCTTGAAAATGAAAATAAATAACGAATTCAGTCGAAATTTACGATTGCAAAAATTTTCTGAAACAAAAAATTTGAAGAAATCGACGAAAATCAAAATTTTTAAATTTCCTATAGAAAAAAAAACGAGAAAAACGACAATTTTTAAATTTTGAAAAATTTTAAATTCTTTTAAAAACTTGTTTTTCGTGTATAATTTAGATGGAAAATAAGAAAATTTTATGAATTCAGTCGAAAATCAAGATTTTTAAATTTTCTGTACAAAAAAAAACGAAAAAATCGACCAATTTTTATTTTTCAGAAATTTTTAAAATTGTTTAAAAACTGATTTTTCGAGTATAATTCAGCTTGAAAATGAAAATAAATAACGAATTCAGTCAAAATTTACGATTGCAAAAATTTTCTGAAACAAAAAATTTGAAGAAATCGACGAAAATCAAAATTTTTAAATTTCCTAAAAAAAAAATCGAGAAAAACGACAATTTAATTGAAAAATTTTCAAATTCTTTTAAAAACTTGTTTTTCGTGTATAATTTAGATGGAAAATAAGAAAATTTTATGAATTCAGTCGAAAATCAAGATTTTTAAATTTTCTGTACAAAAAAAAACGAAAAAATCGACCAATTTTTATTTTTCAGAAATTTTTAAAATTGTTTAAAAACTGATTTTTCGAGTATAATTCAGCTTGAAAATGAAAATAAATAACGAATTCAGTCGAAATTTACGATTGCAAAAATTTTCTGAAACAAAAAATTTGAAGAAATCGACGAAAATCAAAATTTTTAAATTTCCTATAGAAAAAAAAAACGAGAAAAACGACAATTTTTAAATTTTGAAAAATTTTCAAATTCTTTTAAAAACTTGTTTTTCGTGTATAATTTAGATGGAAAATAAGAAAATTTTATGAATTCAGTCGAAAATCAAGATTTTTAAATTTTCTGTAAAAAAAAAAACGAAAAAATCGACCAATTTTTATTTTTCAGAAATTTTTAAAATTGTTTAAAAACTGATTTTTCGAGTATAATTCAGCTTGAAAATGAAAATAAATAACGAATTCAGTCAAAATTTACGATTGCAAAAATTTTCTGAAACAAAAAATTCGAAGAAATCGACGAAAATCAAAATTTTTAAATTTCCTATAGAAAAAAAACGAGAAAAACGACAATTTTTAAATTTTGAAAAATTTTCAAATTCTTTTAAAAACTTGTTTTTCGTGTATAATTTAGATGGAAAATAAGAAAATTTTATGAATTCAGTCGAAAATCAAGATTTTTAAATTTTCTGTACAAAAAAAAACAAAAAAATCGACCAATTTTTATTTTTCAGAAATTTTTAAAATTGTTTAAAAACTGATTTTTCGAGTATAATTCAGCTTGAAAATGAAAATAAATAACGAATTCAGTCGAAATTTACGATTGCAAAAATTTTCTGAAACAAAAAATTTGAAGAAATCGACGAAAATCAAAATTTTTAAATTTCCAAAAAAAAAATCGAGAAAAACGACAATTTTGAAATTTTGAAAAATTTTCAAATTCTTTTAAAAACTTGTTTTTCGTGTATAATTTAGATGGAAAATAAGAAAATTTTATGAATTCAGTCGAAAATCAAGATTTTTAAATTTTCTGTACAAAAAAAAACGAAAAAATCGACCAATTTTTATTTTTCAGAAATTTCTAAAATTGTTTAAAAACTGATTTTTCGAGTATAATTCAGCTTGAAAATGAAAATAAATAACGAATTCAGTCGAAATTTACGATTGCAAAAATTTTCTGAAACAAAAAATTTGAAGAAATCGACGAAAATCAAAATTTTTAAATTTCCAAAAAAAAAATCGAGAAAAACGACAATTTTGAAATTTTGAAAAATTTTCAAATTCTTTTTAAAACTTGTTTTTCGTGTATAATTTAGATGGAAAATAAGAAAATTTTATGAATTCAGTCGAAAATCAAGATTTTTAAATTTTCTGTACAAAAAAAAACGAAAAAATCGACCAATTTTTATTTTTCAGAAATTTTTAAAATTGTTTAAAAACTGATTTTTCGAGTATAATTCAGCTTGAAAATGAAAATAAATAACGAATTCAGTCGAAATTTACGATTGCAAAAATTTTCTGAAACAAAAAATTTGAAGAAATCGACGAAAATCAAAATTTTTAAATTTCCTATAGAAAAAAAACGAGAAAAACGACAATTTTTAAATTTTGAAAAATTTTCAAATTCTTTTAAAAACTTGTTTTTCGTGTATAATTTAGATGGAAAATAAGAAAATTTTATGAATTCAGTCGAAAATCAAGATTTTTAAATTTTCTGTACAAAAAAAAACGAAAAAATCGACCAATTTTTATTTTTCAGAAATTTTTAAAATTGTTTAAAAACTGATTTTTCGAGTATAATTCAGCTTGAAAATGAAAATAAATAACGAATTCAGTCGAAATTTACGATTGCAAAAATTTTCTGAAACAAAAAATTTGAAGAAATCGACGAAAATCAAAATTTTTAAATTTCCAAAAAAAAATCGAGAAAAACGACAATTTTGAAAAATTTTCAAATTCTTTTAAAAACTTGTTTTTCGTGTATAATTTAGATGGAAAATAAGAAAATTTTATGAATTCAGTCGAAAATCAAGATTTTTAAATTTTCTGTACAAAAAAAAACGAAAAAATCGACCAATTTTTATTTTTCAGAAATTTTTAAAATTGTTTAAAAACTGATTTTTCGAGTATAATTCAGCTTGAAAATGAAAATAAATAACGAATTCAGTCGAAATTTACGATTGCAAAAATTTTCTGAAACAAAAAATTTGAGAAATCGACGAAAATCAAAATTTTTAAATTTCCTATAGAAAAAAAACGAGAAAAACGACAATTTTTAAATTTTGAAAAATTTTCAAATTCTTTTAAAAGAATTTTTGGGATTTTATTTGAGTTACAATTGTATTTAAATTTTATTAGCTTTTAAGCAGACTAAGGTTCGAAGGAGTTAATAGAATAAATAATAATTGTTTGTATGAGACCTGGTTTTTCTTTATTCCTATCTTGATCGACGATAGTATCGGGGATACTTTCGGCCTAGGGAAGGGGATTGTAACAAGGTGTTTTGTTACTGGATTATTTGAGCTTATCTTTGTTGGTTCTTTTGGTTTGATTGTCAGTCTCATTTCCATAAGTCCTTCTGGGGAAACTATTTCTATTGCGGGTCGCTGAATTTGATGTTCGTTTTTCTAAATGCTAAATTGCGGATTCAATATAGCGACCAAATTTTCTGCATGTTGACGAATTTTTATCAAAAATGTTTACTTAATCTTTTTAGGTTTTTTTTGTTATATTCAAAAACTCACAAGAATAATTATTTTTAGACAAATTCATTAACTTTTTAAAAAGTAAGTCGCCATATTGGATACGCAATTTTTATTTTTGAAAAAGGAACATCAAATTCTAATTCAGGGACCCCAAAAACCTCAGAGAATTCGTAATCACACAATGCTCACGCACACTAACTTAATGCCCCCACAGTCAGTTGACGAAAAATTGCCGCGCCTGCGCAAATGTTCTGTTTTCACGTTAACATATGTAGCTGCCGGCATTACAATTCACACGTTAAGTTTATACTATACGTGTGAGATTCTGTTTTTGTTTTACGTGAAAATAGAAAAAAATAAAAAGAACATTTCTAAAAGCTTTCCTCAGGAAATGTACTAATTTAACTGCTTCTATGAAGCTGAATATTTTAAAAAGATTGTCAGCAGGCGAATCAATAATAGAATTGGCACTTGAATGTAATGTCACGGAAAGAACGATTCAAATATGGTTAAAAGATAAAGAGAATTTATAAAAATTAGAGCAAAGTGGTGGAATACTACAAACTAAGCGTTGCCGCAAATTACATTTTGAAAATTTAGAGTCTGCAGTTTATACTTGGTTTCATGAAATGAGATGATTGCCTATAAGTGGTCCGATTATAAAAGGTAGAGGAGACTGGGGTAAACCCGCTCACTTTTTTCAGATCGGTAAAAATCTAGGAAATTATTTTCTAAATCCAAGTTAAATTATATCATTTAAAAGCTTATAATTTAACTACCGTCCACGAGTATCAGGACGATTACACACGACTCTATGAAAAAACATGCCATCAATTTTTCAATCATATCTTGTAAAAAAAGGAGATACAAAAAAATTAAATACGGTTAGAAAGCTTATTAAATTTTGCGTAAAATAAGCCGTCTTTGAAGTTATTTCGTTAACTATTTTTTGAGTTGTAGACTGAAAAAGAAATAAAAAAATTATCAAATTTTCTCATTTTTATCTCTTGACTTTAACTTTTTCAAAAATCTAGAAAAATTAAGATAACATTTTTCTAAAAACACAGAAACCTTCGTTAGAATTTCAACTTTAAAATAAGCCTTCGAAAATTAATAAAGGTTAATCCGTCTTCGATATATGATTAATAATGTGAAGCCGTGTTTTGACGATTAGTGCATTAGATTTAACTGTGACGATTCGATTCTAGCTTCGCGCGGCTGCGAATGGGAAAGAAAACAGGGACGAATTTATGCTGGGGAATAATAAATAATTATGTTTAATGAGCAATATAAAGAAACTCAAAAGTTCATCTTTTCCCCGCATGAATTCGTCCCTGCTTTCTCTCTCATTCGCTGCCGAGCGCACAGTGGGCCAGACGACGAGAAAACTTGGCCAAAAGTCCACCACCGGATATAAGAAAAATAATATATTAATCGTTAACTACGTACTTCAGGCTAACTGAAACTAAATTTTCATAAAATTATTCATAGTCTTTTACTATTTTTAGATGCTTTAAAATTGAAAATTTAAACAAAATCAGCGGTTTACGTTTTAACACTATAAGTTATTTACTTTTCCTTTATTAAGCGATATTAATTTTCCCATAGCTGATTTTACTTTAATATATGTGCAACATTAATAAAAAAAATTAAAACCTAAAAAAATTCCCTTTTTTAATTTATCTGCAATTTTTTAACGTGCAAATTATTAATTTTTTTTGTCATGGACGAGTTTGGTTTTCATCCACTGCCAAATGTCACGTCCAAATAAGACAAATGAGATGTCATTTTGTTCAGTAGAATGTGCACTTTTGTCTTAGCATACACAATTTTTCACATTTTCAACCTCTTCACTGCCACTGACCTCTATAGCGGCCCAAAAATATCGTGCCCTGTATGTCCAGGACCGTTATAGCGCATCGAAAAACAAGACATTGAAATGTTCATGAATCTGATTAAAAATGCCTACTCGGGGATTTTCCGGGTCGTTGAATCCAAATCCATGGTCGAAAATTCAAAATGGCGGCTTTAAAATAGCAACCAAAAAAATGTTAAAGTTACGAATTCGTTAATTTAAAAATTTTTTAGGCCACTATTTTGAAGCCAAATTTTTATTTCTGACAACGAATTAAAAGAATAAAATATATTTTTTTAACATTTATGACAAAAAAACTTCATTTTAATTGAACTGCACAGTGGGCCAGAAACCTCGTTTGAATGGCCAAAATACAATTTTTTTAAAGTAATTTAAATAAAATATACATAACCCTATCTTATGCTATATGTTTTTATACAAAATATTGTGCTATTGACAATTTTTATTTATACATTTTTTAGAGAACGTTTGAAGATTAAAATTGTATTCAAAATACTAGATGTCAGAACGAAGTTCTAACTTTTTTAAAAATAAAAATTCTGAATAAATAAGTTCTTATAATATATTATTATCTTCAACTGATATGAAAAAATAGAAATTCATTAAAAATTTTGATATTTATATCATTTTTGTATTTTAGAATTCTTGATTTTATCACTCGGTCAAATTAATAATATGTAAGATGTAGACTATCGATCACTCCGAGTCAAATTAGAAATAAAATATAGATGGCTTTTACGTTTCGACAGCGCAGCTGTCCTCTTCAGAACTATGGTTTATTGAAATAAAAAATTTTTTAAAATTACAAATTAAAAACAATTACATAATTTTTATAAAACAAAAATAAATACTTACCGCAATTACTCAATAAAAATATTTAACATAATTTAAAAAAAAATATATATATAAGGACAGTTCCATGAGGAACGTCTTCGTCGTAGTGATAACAATTTGACACTGATGCAAAGTATATATTTCGGATTACATTATAACTACGGGGATGAGGTGAATGACCGCATCAGTAAACAGAGAACGAACAAGTGAATTGTCAAGGTAAATCAAATTATAAGAGAGGAGTTATGAATATATTTTTCTCTCATTTAGAAAATGAATATTATTAGTATTAAGATTTTGTATGTCTTCTTTTTTATTTACTGAGTTCCTTTGTAAATTGATGTGAATCATCTCTGATATTAATCGTTTTTTATAGTTTTGTTCTTTATCTAATATCTTAAAGTTATCCCAATCAAAATCGTGTTTAAACAAATTATTATGATCAGCAATTACACCAGATTTTGAATTCTTATGTTCTTTAACACGAACACCAACCATTCTCTTTGACTGGCCAACATAAGAAGCTGTACAATTTTTGCAGTCAATTTTATAAACTATATTTGTATTTTCAAATTTTTTACTTTTATCTTTGCCTTTTTTAATCAAATTATGGTTTAATATATTATTTTTGCATGGAATAGATAAAACATTATAATTATTAAGAACAAAAGCAGTTTTTTCATAAAGATAAGGAACATAGGGTAAAAGAACTTTCGGCATGTTAGTATAAAGATTGTTATTTTTAGTGGAAAATTTCTGAGAATTAGATTCAATTAAACGAGTACGCTTTATTATATATTTTTCAATAAATTCCAAAGGATAATTATTTTTTAGTAGGGTGTTCTTAACAAACTGAATATTTTTATTATGATATTTTTTATCAGAGAGTTTAATAGCTCTATCAACTAAATTATAAATAATTGCAATTTTTTGAGAAAAAGGGTGTTTAGAGTAATAATTAATAGTACGTCCGGAAAAAGTAGGTTTTTTATACCAGTCAGTAATTAGTTGATTACTCTCATTGATAATAACAAGAACATCCAAAAAATTAATGGTATTATTATTTTGTTTTTCAAATGTAAACTGTAATCTTTCGTCATAACTGTTATAAACATTAATCATTTCATCGATAGTGGACTTTTGGGTAGAAAATACATTGACATTGAGTTAACACAGACTAATACTAACCTTCCAAGAATTTATGGTCTGCCTAAAATTCATAAAAAAGATATTCCTTTAAGACCTGTTGTTTTGACTATTGGTTCTCCAACAGCCTTTCTATCCAAACAATTATTTGATATGCTTAGCAATTCTTTAAAAAAACCGATGTCCTATGTACGCAATAGTTCTTGTTATTATCAATGAGAGTAATCAACTAATTACTGACTGGTATAAAAAACCTACTTTTTCCGGACGTACTATTAATTATTACTCTAAACACCCTTTTTCTCAAAAAATTGCAATTATTTATAATTTAGTTGATAGAGCTATTAAACTCTCTGATAAAAAATATCATAATAAAAATATTCAGTTTGTTAAGAACACCCTACTAAAAAATAATTATCCTTTGGAATTTATTGAAAAATATATAATAAAGCGTACTCGTTTAATTGAATCTAATTCTCAGAAATTTTCCACTAAAAATAACAATCTTTATACTAACATGCCGAAAGTTCTTTTACCCTATGTTCCTTATCTTTATGAAAAAACTGCTTTTGTTCTTAATAATTATAATGTTTTATCTATTCCATGCAAAAATAATATATTAAACCATAATTTGATTAAAAAAGGCAAAGATAAAAGTAAAAAATTTGAAAATACAAATATAGTTTATAAAATTGACTGCAAAAATTGTACAGCTTCTTATGTTGGCCAGTCAAAGAGAATGGTTGGTGTTCGTGTTAAAGAACATAAGAATTCAAAATCTGGTGTAATTGCTGATCATAATAATTTGTTTAAACACGATTTTGATTGGGATAACTTTAAGATATTAGATAAAGAACAAAACTATAAAAAACGATTAATATCAGAGATGATTCACATCAATTTACAAAGGAACTCAGTAAATAAAAAAGAAGACATACAAAATCTTAATACTAATTATATTCATTTTCTAAATGAGAGAAAAATATATTCATAACTCCTCTCTTATAATTTGATTTACCTTGACAATTCACTTGTTCGTTCTCTGTTTACTGATGCGGTCATTCACCTCATCCCCGTAGTTATAATGTAATCCGAAATATATACTTTGCATCAGTGTCAAATTGTTATCACTACGACGAAGACGTTCCTCATGGAACTGTCCTTATATATATATTTTTTTTAAAATTATGTTAAATATTTTTATTGAGTAATTGCGGTAAGTATTTATTTTTGTTTTATAAAAATTATGTAATTGTTTTTAATTTGTAATTTTAAAAAATTTTTTATTTCAATAAACCATAGTTCTGAAGAGGACAGCTGCGCTGTCGAAACGTAAAAACCATCTATATTTTATTTCTAATTTGACTCGGAGTGATCGATAGTCTACATCTTACATATTAATTTTGTATTTTGTTACAAAATCTAATCAGCAAAATCTTTGATTTCGTTAGTTTTTAATAACTTCCATTACAATTGACAGTCCATGGCCCATATATGGCCACAAAAAGTCGTGCCACTTTTGCGTCTGATATGGTCATCTCAAAAAAATACTAAAATTAATTCGATTTGAGTGTCGAAGTGTATACTAAGGTTTATGGGGTCGCTGAATCCGAATTTGAAGTCAGATTTATAAAATTTAAAATGGCTGACCCAAAATGGCTACTACAAAAAATAAAAAATTTCATATTTGCTTGAAACTCGTTACTCGGAGGTTTTCGGGGTCTCTAATTACGCGGATAATTTCAAGAATGATGCGATTCGATTAAAATTTGTTTCTCGGGGGTTTTGGAGGTCGCTGAATACGAATTTGATGTTTGTTTTTCAAAATTCAAAATGCACTGAGAAAAAAATGCTATTGAATCTATAACACGCATATTCACATATGTACGTTCAAAAGCAGATGTCATTAACTTGATGTGAAATTTAGCCTATTTTATAACATTGCTTTTAAATCAAAAAATGATTTCTGTGATTTCTTAGGTCGCTGAATTCAATAACGAATGAGTTTCAAGCGAATTAAATTTTTTTTTAAATTTTTGTAGTCGCTATTTTGAATCTGCCAATTTGAATTCTTTTAATCTGATATATTCACAATCAGCGACCTTAAAAACCCCCGAAAAATAAATTTCTGTTGAAATGCATTAATTTTAAAATTATCCGCAATATTAGGTCACCATATTGAATTCGTCATTTTGAATTTTTGAAAACAGACTTCAGATTTGAAATCAGCGACACCATAAACCGCCAAATATTAAATTTCAGGTCAATTTTTAATTTTATTGTCCGCCATATTGGATCCGCCATTTTGAATTTTTGAAAACAGACTTCAGATTTGAAATCAGCCACCCCAAAAACTGTGAGAACAGTTATGAGTTATTTTAAATTTCCATTTTTCTAGAAGTTATGAATTTTGGCTACGAAAACGAGGTTCCTGGCCCACTGTGGAGCGAACCCAGAATCGAGTCGAAACAGTTGAATTTCAATGCACCAATCGGTCGAAACACAGCTTCACATTTTTAATGATATATCGAAGACGGATTAGCCCTTTTTAATATTCGAAGGCTTATTTTAAAGCTGAAATTCTAACGAAGATTTCTGTGTTTTTAGAAAAATTGTATTTAAATTTTTTTAGATTTTTGAAGAAGTTGACTTCAAGAAATAAAAATGAAAAAATTTGATAATTTTTTTTATTTCTTTTTCAGTCTACAACTCAAAAAATAGTTAACGAAATAACTTCAAAGACGGCTTATTTTACGCAAAATTTAATCAGCTTTATAACCGTATTTAAGTTTCTTTGTATCTCCTTTTATTTACGAGATGTGATTGAAAAATTGATGGCATGTTTTTTCATAGAGTCGTGTGTAATCGTCTTGATACTCGTGGACGGTAGTGTATACTAAAAAAATAAAAAAGTGTTTTTGATTTATCTTTTTTTAGTTTTACTTAGAGAAACTTTTTAATACACATATTACACGGTACGCTGGAACCAATCTCAACCCTTAACATTCTCCCTTTCAAAGATTTCTGTTGCAACTTGTTCGGGGTACCTCACTGAATATTTTCTGACAAGAAAAATCAAAATCCGTCGGGCGCTTTTTTTAATTTCAATTTTTGTGTTTTAGCGCCAAATTTAAAAAAAACTGGTTTTAATGATCATTTTAAAAAAAATTCAACTTCAACTGGTCAAATTTTGTTCCAGAAATCGTACAAAACCATAATTCTGGTAGAAAATTTTCCGTATAATCGGAATCTGACGTTGGCTTTCGAAATTAAAGCAGCGGTATCCCAGAAAATCCGGAAAACTGTAAATATTATAAAAAAAATCTCACCGTCGTTTTTTTCAAATTGTCTGTCAAATTTTATAAAAATAAGTGCAATTTCAAAATTTATCAAAATTTACCAATAAGTAACAGTTACGTTTTCAAATTTGCAAAACAAAATATTATAAAATGAACATCTTTTTGTCAGTAATTAAAATTTTGAATTCAAAAGTTAAGAAAATCTAGGGTCTGTTTACAACGTTTCTACCGAGGTTTCTACTGATTTTAAATTTTCTGATTTAAATTTTCTTTCAGTTATTAAATGAGAGAAAAGAAAATTATGCAGAGCAACTCCTAACATCTGTGTGTTACTACAACAGTAATCACATGTAATCGTTTAATCTTGATATTTTTAAATGATGATATTATTAAAACTATAATTTAAATAGAGTAGCATTGACAGAAGTGGGCCACCCGCCGTTTTTGGTTTTACAAGTGACATATCTGTCAACCGAAAATTTTTTCTTTTGTTATCAACAGAAGGTCAACTTTCAGTTGGTTATTAAAGAGTGCGACGTACAATTGTGTTCTCCAGCAATTAGTGCCAAAAATTATCTACTTTTTTTTTCTCATTGTAAAAGTTATCGTTGTTTACATAAGATATTCATCGAATTCAATCGGACAAGTAGCCTTTATTATAGTTTCAGACCTAACCTTAAAAAATTTAAAGAGACTGTTTCATATTGTCGCGAGGTATTATGGTCACGTTGTTTCTCCTCAAATTAATCTTGTGGACAGAAGTGGGCCACTGCATTAAAGTTCCGTTTTGACATTTAGTGATTTTGTATAAACTAATGAAGTGGTTCTATGAATTATTTTGAATTTTTAGCAATCACGTCACCAAGAAAGGCTAAACCAACTGGCTATGAACTCATTGACTACTACAAATTACTTTATGCTATGAGTCAAATAAAAATTAATAAAATTTCTGAACGCCCTTCTTGTGCTTAATTTTACAATACTATTTATTGAAAAAATTAATCATTTAACATAAACAATCATAGTGCTGATCCTTTTTCTTATTTTAGATGGAAAACTTAGGAGGCCTACTTCTGTCTACAAAATCATGATATCGCAAATTTCTCTTTTTTTGCATAACGATGTTAAACAATATGTTAAAATTAAGAATTTTAAAATGTGAGTTTGCCTAAAGTTAGGTATTCACTATTTATATATTTAATAACTGAAAGAAAATTTAAATCAGAAAATTGAAAATCAGTAGGAACGTTGTAAACAGACTCTAGATTTTCTCAACTTTTAAATTCCGATTATACGGAAAATTTTCTACCAGAATTATGGTTTTGTATAATTTCTTGAACAAAATTTGACCAGTTGAAGTTGAATTTTTCTTTAAATGATCATAAAAACCAGTCTTTTTTTTAATTTGGCGCTAAAAACACAAAAATTGAAATTAAAAAAAAGCGCCCGACGGATTTTGATTTTTCTTATCAGAAAATATTCAGTGAGGTTCCCCGAATTAGTTGCAACAGGAATCTTTGAAAGGGAGAATGTTAAAGGTTGAGATTGGTTCCAGAGTACCGTGATTATACTAAATTTAAAAATCACAATTTTCCAGGGTAAACCCGATCACTTTATCTTTTCAAGACGGAACAGTTTTATTTTTTAAATATTAAAATTGGTCTTATTCCCGTCTTAAATATGTTTTATTATTGATAAACTATAAGTTCTATAAACAACAAATTGGTTTAATAAATAATATATAGGTTTCATGAATTACAATTGTGGATTTGAATAAGTTTATATTTTATTAAGAAAAAGTGAAATGTAATTACAATTCCACGTGAGATTTAAGTCGACCTTTTAAAATCGGCCAAAAATATTTTTTTTCTATTCTGTATCGACAAAAAACAGATACGTATTATTTTGTTTATGTTTAATTGTCCAAATTTTCGAGTTATGAATTTTCGAAAATTTGGACTTTTAATTGTAGACCTATATTCAGTACTTTATAAGTCCGAAAATATTGAGTTTAGGAAAAAGTTGGCAGAGAATGAAAGTTTTAGTTTTCTTTCGACTTTTAAGAAATGTAAACAAAAAATTTTTTTTTAATTTTTTATTTAAAAAAAAATTTTTTTTTATAAACAAATTAATTTTTTTAAACTTTGGGCAGGATTTTTTTTTATTTATTTTTTATTTTTTTTTACCTTATAATATAGAGAAGATTTTCCAAAAAGTCCCGAAATGGGCCTGATGTGTTAAATGAGTTTTAAAATATTTTTAAAAATCACTTGCAAGCATCACAGTGGGATTATTTTTTTAAATTTAACTTTTTAAAACTGTTTACAGTGTAGACCCTTTCATTTAAAAAAAAAAAAACTCAAATATATTAAAAATTATACCTTGTAGACAGTTTTAGAAAGTTAATTGTAAAAAAATCCCACTGTGATGCTTGCAAGTGATTTTTGAAAATATTTTAAAACTCATTTAACACATCAGGCCCATTTCGGGACTTTTTGGAAAATCTTCTCTATATTATAAGGTACAAAAAAATAAAAAATAAATAAAAAAATCCGGATCAAAATTAAAAAAAAAATTTTTTTAATAAAAAATTTTTTAAAAATATTTTTTTTACATTTCTGAAAAGTTGAAAGAAAACTAAAACTTTCATTCCAAGACAACTTTTTCCTAAACTCAATATTTTCGGACTTATAAGCTACTGAATATAGGTCTACAATTAAAAGTCCAAATTTTCGAAAATTCATAACTCGAAAATTTGGACAATTAAACATAAATAAAAAAATACGTATCTGTTTTTTGTCGATACAGAATAGAAAAAAAATATTCTTGGCCGATTTTAAGAGGTCGACTTAAATCTCACGTGGAATTGCCCATGTACTTCGAAGAAGGACATCCAATAGCAACAAAAAAAATTTGCCAAATAAATTAAGACTCAAAAATAATGATCGGAAAACTTAAAAGTCCAAAAAACGTTTTTTTTCTGACACCTCCAAAAACATTTGATCGCCTCTGATTCTATGTTGGAATCATGAAACTAAACGAAAGTTTGTTAATATAAGTTGAATGTTAAGTACTATTCACAGTACCAATATCTCTATCTTAAGTTGAGTTCATAGCGTCCCAGTCCCAGTCTCCCATATGTAAATAATATTTTTATTATAAAAAAAAAGTTTTTTTTTATACGTATTTAAAAAAGTTAACTATAAAATATAATTTTGGGATTAATTTTGTACGTGAAAATATATGTATTTTACATAAAACATAATACCAATTTGTGTACAAGTTTTTATTGAATTTCTAATAATTTCTGTCTCAAAATAAAATTCTTTCAATCTTTTTTTATAATTATAAAACTATTTCTTACAAAAACACTAAAATTTATATTAAAACTAATTTGTTCAAGTTATGTCACGTTATCAATTATAATAATTTAATATTATTTAGTAGAACTGCTATTTTTAATGAATAAATTAACATTTATTAAACTTTTTCAAATTTGTATTGAACATAATTTTTTTTATTTTATGAATTATATAAATTTATTTTTTTGTTCATTTTTAAAGCAAAAGCGATCCAGTTGCACGAGGAAATGGGAATCAATGAAATATTTTCGGCTAGTGATGGTTGGCTTAGGAATTGGAAAATTCGACATGGAATTCGTCATATACTGATTACTGGGGAGAAACTATCTGCAGATTTTTCCGCAGCTGAAGATTTTAAGAAAAAATTTCCAGGAATAATCGAAAAAAAATCAAACTCAAACAAATTTTTAATTTTGATGAATTTGTCCTTTTTTATAAGATGACCAGAACTTTAGCTGAAATAAGTGAACGTTAGGCTCCTGGTTTTAAAGGTTCTAAAGACCGGTACACGGTTGGAGTATGCAGTAATGTACTTGGATCCTGTCGTTTACTATTGGTTGTGATTGGAAAATCTAAGAATCTTCGAGCATTTAAAAATATTTCTAAAAATACTCTTCCTGTGTATTATACCAATCAAGTCAGTGCATGGATGAAATTGGTGCACTTTGCTTAGATAATGCACCTTGCCATCCTGACAAAAGTATATTAAAAGTGGGCGAAATTGAGGTTGTATATTTTCCTGATAACACTAACAGTTTAATACAGCCTATAGATATGGGAATTATAGCTACCATAAAAAGGATATACAGATACAAATTGCTGACTACTGCATTTGTCAATCAAGAAAACGGAATTGACATTGTTAACTTTTTAAAGTCAGTTAACATTAAAAGCATCATTGATTGGATTAGTCTTGTCTGGAATGAAGTAAAAAGTGGAACTATTTTCAAATGCTGAAAACCTCTGTTGATGAATTCGACAGTCTTTGCTAAAGAAGAATCAAGTTTACCTCCTCCGAAAAAATCACAAAGTGTCAATGACGTGTTAACTGTTTTAAACAAAATATCAACATACGAAAATGTTTCTTATGACGTTAGGAAAAATTGGATTATTGATGACAATAAATTCGCTGAAATGCCATCAGATGCTCAAATAATCGATGTGGTTTGTACATAAGAAAATTTAAGTGTTGAAGAAAATTTTGAATCTTTAAATGAGGATAATGTTCCGCCAAATTTAATAAGTAGACAAGAAGCTATTTCTGCATCATCAACAGTAATTTCTTTTTTTCGACAAGGTGAAATTAACAGACCGGAGTTTATTTTTTTTTAAAAAGCTGCAGATGTTTTAAAGCAAATGTGATACGGGCCTTCTATCGATAAAAAATATGGTACATAATATTTAAGAAAAAATATATTGTAAAACTTGGATTATATTTTAATAAGGTTTTTAGAATAAGACAAATTTTTATTAACAAATAAATAAAAATGTTATCTAAATATGCCAAAATTATTTAAGGCTGAAAACTAAATGTCTAAGCAGATTGCAATACTAAATAATATTAACCAAAGGTTTCTTTGAGATTCCTATACAGTAATTTATCATTTTTATATCAATTATTTAACGGATTCTTTAATTGTCATTAACTAATATCACTAATTAATTTACGTGTTATTAAGACCTTCTAGGTATTTTTCTTTATTCTCTGTTCAATTTCATAGAACGAATTATGGAAATCATTCTTTAACGACCAGACTTAGTAGAGAAGCAAATGATGTTTATCACGGTGGTCTTCAAGCACTTTTAGGTTTACCTAAAATGAGTCAAAATTGTGCTAACGCAGTTTTATCGGGAATCGGTCCAAGATTCCAAATTTTCATTTTCGAAAATCGTAGCTGATTCTTTTTTCGAAAAAAACCAAAAAACATATATATATATGGGCAATTCCACGTGAGATTTTAGTCGACGTCTTGAAATCGCCCAAAAATATTTTTTTTCTATTCTGTATTGAAAAAAACAGATACGTATTTTTTTATTTTTGTTTAATTGTCCAAATTTTAGAGTTATGAATTTTCGAAATTTTGGACTTGTAATTGTAGACCTATATTTAGTAGCTTATAAGTCCGAAATTATTCAGTTTAGGAAAAAGTTGTCAAAGAATGAAACTTTTAGTTTTCTTTCGACTTTTAAGAAATGTAAACAAAAAAATTTTTTGTTAATTTTTTAAAATTTTTTATAAAAAAAAATTTTTTTTTATAAACAAATTAATTTTTTTTAACTTTAGCCCGGATTTTTTTTAATTTTTTAAAATTTATTTATTCCTTATAATATATGGAAGATTTTTCAAAAAATCCCGAGGTGGGACTGATGTGTTGAATGAGTTTTAAAACATTTTCAAAAATCACTTGCAAGCATCACAGTGGGATTTTTTTACAATTAACTTTTTAAAACTGTCTACAGTGTATAATTTTAATCTATTTGAGAGTTCTTTTTTTAAATTAAAGGATCTACGCTGTATAGACAATTTTAGAAGTTAATTGTAAAAAAAATCCCACTGTGATGATTGCAAGTAATTTTTGAAAATGTTTTAAAACTCATTCAACACATCAGTCCCACCTCGGGATTTTTTGGAAAATCTTCTCTATATTATAAGGAATAAATAAATTTTAAAAAAATAAAAACAAATCCGGGCTAAAGTTAAAAAAAATTAATTTGTTTATAAAAAAAAAATTTTTTTAAATAAAAAATTTAAAAAAAAAATTTTTTTTAATAAAAAATTTTAAAAAAATTTTTTGTTTACATTTCTTAAAAGTCGAAAGAAAACTAAAACTTTCATTCTGTGACAAATTTTTCCTAAACTCAATATTTTCGGACTTATAAGCTACTAAATATAGGTCTACAATTACAAGTCCAAAATTTCGAAAATTCATAACTCGAGAATTTGGACAATTAAACAAAAATAAAAAAATACGTATCTGTTTTTTTTTCAATACAGAATAGAAAAAAAATATTTTTGGCCGATTTTAAGAGGTCGACTAAAATCTCACGTGGAATTGCCCATATATATATGTTTTTTTGGTTTTTTTCGAAAAAAGAATCAGCTACGATTTTCGGAAATGAAAATTTAGAATCTTGTGCCGATTCCAGATAAAACTGCGTTAGCACAATTTTTACTCATTTTAGGTAAACCTAAAAGTGCTTGAAGACAACCGTGTTATAATGATAATGATTTTTTTGATCCTAACTCTACGAGATTTCATACACTTTTGCGTCAGCTTGTTTTTAGAGATATGTAATTCACTATTTTTAAGTTCAGCCACTTATGTTTCATTTATTAATTTCGCTTAGTGCAATAAAATTAGTATTAAGAGTACTTTGTACGAAAAAGCATAGTCCCGTTTACTACTTAAATAAATAAATAAATATTTAAAAATATTTTGTGATTATATAAGAAAACGAATGTATTTATTTAAAAATAAGAGAAATGTATCTTAAAAACTAATCTTAAAATGTGTTATTTTATAATAAAAATTTCATTCTATGCCTTTATTTAAATATGGAGTTTTTATAAAATAAAATTAAAAATATTCTTTAATTTATGGTTATAATTTTCCAATTCAAAAAAAGTTTAACATAAATTTTTAGGTCAAAATTGATTCCAAAAAATATAAACTTTATAAAAAAAATTTTTAAAAAACTTACAAATATCTGAACTATTTAAAATTATTTTATCATAAAAAACTGAAATTTTTTGAGGACATTTTAATTAAACAATTTTATAAACTATTAATATACTTAAACTATTACTATGTATTTTATGAAATGACAAACATAACATTAAATTCGAATAAAAGCTTTTCAGTCATTTAAAATGGTCTATTCAACGCGGGCTTTTCATGCACATGCGCACCCCCACAGCACCGAAACTTTCCTAAAAATTTATTAAATATTTACTTGCAATATTTGGAATATTTAATTGCAATGTTTATTGAAAGTTGTGAACAGAATTAAATGTCCCGATTAAATAGATGTTTAGCGCGAAGCTTTCCTGAACATTTCAATAAAATTTTTAAAGATGTTTAACTTTTTTGGATTGTTCTAATATAGTAAAAGATGTTATTTGTTTTTTAAAAAATCAATCCACATTTATTCAAACGATTATTTATGTCAAATGTGAAGCTTTTCGTCCATCGACGATGGACCTCTTTAGACAATATATGGAAACTGCAAATTATTACTTAACATAAGTTAACGGTTCATTAAAACAAAAAACAATACTGTTATTATATTCCATTATAGGCTGAATCCATTTCAAATCATGCAGACTGACCAGCTTCAAGTCTTGGATTTAACTGCTGATAAAATATGTCATTGTATATGAAAAATAAAGAGACACGTATTTTTTTATTTTTCATAAGAACTATTTTGAAGGAAGTTATGCATATTTGAAGTTTCAGTGGCAAAACTCGAGAAAACATTGGGAAAAAATTGTTTCGCTTTAATTTTTTTTCTAATGAGTATAATCAAGTTTTTTTCTTGGAACTTGTAGGTGGGCTAGTCCTCTTCAAAATCCAATTTTAAATTTTAAAAAAACTTCAAAATTAACAAAATACGAGATAGTTTTCTAAAAAAAAAATAATGTCGATTTTCTCAAAAACCCCACTTTTTTTTCTTTCTAATTTTTACCATAAATTCTCATCAATATAGAGAACAAATCTTATAATTTTCAAGCGGGCTAAACCATCCTGTTAGCCAGGAGAATTTTTTTTCGAAATATTTCCTTTTACAAAATTTGAAAGTGTTTACTTACATTTTGGAGAACAAATGAACAAACTGAAGTAAGTCATTTTATAATTAATAATAATAAATGCAGGGAAAATAACCGCAAAATTAATTCTGTCAAAGGTTTTCAATTTCAATACATTTAAAATTGTACATTTTATGTATTATTTATTACCAAAAATTATATTGTTGGTGTAATGTAATTGATTGAGTGAATGTAATTTGATAAACAAAAAAGTGCAATCTGATAATTTGATTTTTCGTAACAATTTTCAAAGCGGTATTTCACTATTTGCTAAGAGTGAGTTTATTATTTTATTTTACTTTCTAGTTGAATTTATAAAAAAAATCCTAATTTAATTATTCTTTTCAGGAATTAAAATTTACTGTGTTTTTAACGTCAGATGTTTAGTTTTTGCAAGTTATAATGAGGAGGAGTGAAAATTGTTATTTTTCTTCAGATCGTAAAGTTTGTCCTGATTTTGAAAATGTGCACAAGAAACGAATACGTAACCTCGAAAATAATCGATTTATTGAACTCGGAGATTTGTCTTTGCTTTTACAACCTTTGTTTCCGGATAAAAATATTAATTCCAATGATTACGTCTGCAAAAATTGTTATAAACGTTTTGCTTCGAAATTTATGGTTCCTTCTGATTATAATATTTTCGGAATAAGCGATGGTGATTTTAACGATGATAATTTCTTGAATTCTAAAGCTGAAACACTTGTACAGGATGATCTTTTTGAACCTGATTTTAAAACGCAATGTGAAGAAATAAACGAAATTTCTTCAAAACTTTGTTTGAACGTTTCACCTTTGAGAGAATTAAATTCAAAAATGACAGTAGACCAAAGAAAAAATTATGCTTGTAGGAAAAGGAAAGAATTCACTGATTCATTTGCGGATGTCACTACTAGTAAGCTTTCAAAGCTTTATACTGTAACTTTGTCAAAGGAAAACGACTGTGATGTTTGTGATCAGTGGATGGATAATTTTAATTTGGCTTTTCAAAACTGCGCAACAATTTCTGAAAAAATCCGCCTTTTGACTATTGTACCTGAATCATTCGCGAAAAAAGCTTTACTTTTAAAACTTTCAGGAGCAACTTTGTACATGATTGATGAAGCAAGAAAATTAAAGCAAAATAAAGGAATTTATAACTTGCCTGATCTGTATAGTGGTCATCCAGTAAGCAAAGAAGACATAAAAGTAGCTGAAGAGTTCTACTTAAATGATGATTTCGACTGTTCCAGGCAAAGTCCAAACAAAAATGATGCTATTAACGTTAATATCGATGGAAAAAAAAAGTGAAACGTATTTTAACTCGGAGCATTAGAGAAATTTATCAAATTTTTCAAAAAAAATATCCTAACACAAATATTGGAAGATCAAAGTTTTACACGTTGAGACCAAAATGGGTAATAATTAAACCACAAAGGGAAGTGTGTGTTTGTATATACTGTGCCAATTTCGAACTGTTTCTTATTGCTTTAAAAAATTTAAGAAAGGAACGCTTCTTAGATATCAAGGAAATTCAGAAAGATCTCTTCACAGCCGTAATGTGTTCTCCTTCAACTGAACAATGCGTTCTTCAAGAATGTAGTCTGTTTCCTGGTGCTGAAGGAATAACACTGCAAGTTCTCAAAATTTCTGAAGAAATTTCTGTCGGTGAAGTAACCTACGCTTTGTGGAATAAGGACAAGCTTGAGAAAAGAACAACGAGTTTCAGCACATTTTTAAGTGAATTACAAGAATACACGCTTAAAGCAAATATTCATAAATTTATAAAAGATATTCAGAAAGAAGAAATAATGAAAATTAAGGAAGAAGTTAAGTTAAATCCGAAGAAACTGGTATTTCATGTTGATTTCGCAGAAAATTGGAGTGTAATTTTTCCAAATGAAATTCAAAGTGCCTACTGGAAGACGAAACAGATTTCTATTTTTACAGCGGTTTGCTACAGCAGTAAACAACCAAAAAGTTTTGCTGTCGTTGCTGATGACACGAAGCACGATTCTGCCCATGCATTTTTCGCCTTAAATTTGATAATCAAGAGCTGTAAAGAAAACTTGGAATTAGAAGAAATAGATGAAAAGACGATTATTTCAGACGGAGCCGCTGCTCACTTTAAAAATCGGTATCAATTTTTCGAGTTTTCAGAATCGACTATTGATAAACAGTGGATATTCTCAGCAACAGGCCACGGAAAAGGAGCCTGTGATGGAATCGGCGGAATTGTGAAGCATTTTGCGAGTGTTCACAATTGTCAAAAACCCCACCTTGAAGCAATTGATAATGCCGAGTCTTTTGTGAGAGAAGTGCAGAAGTACACTTCTTCAATCAATTTACTTCTGATCTCATCTAGGGAGTTAGAGAAATTTCGAAAAGCAAAACTTCGTAAATTTAAAAATGTAGAAAAAGTTCCAGGAATTCAAAAATGTCATATTTGGAAGATCAAACACATTGAAAGTGGAGATAAAGTTTCCCATATGGCTCGAACCGCCAAACATGATTTGGAGAAAATTAAATAAACAATTATGATTTGGGAAAAATTTAAAAAACAATTTTTCCATCAAATGTATATATGTATTGCAAGCTTTAATAGTTATTTTAAATATGTTTAAATGAATAAAAAAATGTTGTTTACATGTTTAATAAAAATTTCAATTAATTAATTTATATTATTAATAATAATATAATAAAAAAAATCTTTATTACTCACTTTTTTGAATTCTCATAAAATTAAATGTTCCAATTTTAAATTATTTAATTTATTTTAATAATAAAATTTGAAAAAACATTTATTAACAATTAAAAATTTAAATTTATTATAAATATTTGTGTAGTATTCTTTATTAATTACGATAATTATTTTATTAACTTTAAGTTTCAGTCTTTTCGAATAATAATTAGCACACAAATTTCAAGAGTATTCCGCTGAAAGAATTATTTATTTATTAATTAATTTATTAATTGAATATTTATGATTCGAAATATCTGCCTTTTTTGACCTTGTATCTG
Organism: Leptopilina heterotoma; assembly: GCF_015476425.1. Classification (NCBI taxonomy): domain Eukaryota; kingdom Metazoa; phylum Arthropoda; class Insecta; order Hymenoptera; family Figitidae; genus Leptopilina; species Leptopilina heterotoma. The sequence goes on along the minus strand of NW_025111094.1, from coordinate 759,495 downwards.
ACGATTCTTAAATTGTCCAATTTTAATTGTATTGATGTTGAAAATCATTGGAAAAATGATTAAGAATTAATTTTGCGGTTATTTTCCTGCATTTATTATTATTAATTACAAAATGACTTACTTCAGTTCGTTCATTTGTTCTCCAAAATGTAAGTAAACACTTTCAAATTTTGTAAAAGGAAATATTTCGAAAAAAAATTCTCCTTGCTAACAGGATGGTTTAGCCCGCTTGAAAATTATAAGATTTGTTCTCTATATTGATGAGAATTTATGGTAAAAATTAGAAAGAAAAAAAAGTGGGGTTTTTGAGAAAATCGACATTATTTTTTTTTAGAAAACTATCTCGTATTTTATTAATTTTGAAGTTTTTTTAAAATTTCAAAATTGGATTTTGAAGAGGACTAGCCCACCTACAAGTTCCAAGAAAAAAAACTTGATTATACTCATTAGAAAAAAATTACAAGCGAAACAATTTTTTCCCAATGTTTTCTTGAGTTTTGCCACTGAAACTTCAAATATGCATAACTTCCTTCAAAATAGTTCTTATGAAAAATAAAAAAATACGTGTCTCTTTATTTTTTATATAGAATAACATATTTTATCAGCAGTTAAATCCATGACTTGAAGTTGGTCAGTCTGCATGATTTGAAATGGATTCAGTCTATAGTAACATTACGTACATAACCTCAACTTACCAATGTGGATTTCTTTCATCACATATACAATTCTAATAAAATTTTACAAAACAATCATCATATAAAAAATCTGTTTTTTGCATCCAAAACGTTGAGATCTTTGAAAGGGTCATACTGGCCGGTATTTTGTCTCTTTAAGGTTCTTAACAGGAAACAATACGTGCCTTGATATGACAGATATGTATATCGGTTAGTAAGTAGAGGCACCCCTGTCCGTCTTTCCCAGAAATTAGTCAGCTTAGTGGTTTGCACTTTAATGTGCAAAAAAGTTCCTCGAGATGGCGCAGTACTCACTACTCGTCAGCAATATTCGTTACCTCATTCATTATTGTATTTGTTGTGTTGAAATCGGTTAGAAATCTCAACTAAATTTTATAAAAAAATGTGAAAGTAAAAAAAGTATTAACATTAAAAACTATTTTAATGTTGTAAAAAGAGCATATTGTTTAAAAAATGAAAATGTTTTTAATAAGTAGCCGGCAAAGCTTGCCTTAGTTTAAAAATTTTAAAAAAAGTTTAAAACTTTTAAATTTTTATTTAATATTATATTTTTTATTCATTGTATACGTTCATGTTTGTTTTTGTCTTGAGTAAAATTTCATCTCAAATAATAAATAAAAAAAATGGATTAAAGTTAACCCTCCGTCACACACCTAGGGAGGGATTCCCTCTACGGTTTCAGTATTTTTTAAATAACTTTTGTTTTCCTCATTGCAAAATAAAATCAGTTTCTATACCTTTCGACAATTTACTCCTCAACACATTTCTAAAAAAACATTTAGTTTAAACATAATTAATATTTAATTATGAAGCTTCAAAGCCAGAAGAAACTCGAAAAAGTGAGGTTATGTTAAATAAAAAAATCAAGTTTTAAAAACATTTTTTGTTCCACTGTTGGTTGATGACAAAATTATATTATAAATATAATTAAAATAAATTGTTTAATGATTTTTTTGCTTATTTGTTAATGTTACATTATTTTTACATGTCGAGTGGAATTTCTTTGAAGATGTGCATTCGTGTAATTAATTTTTATTTTTGAGACCGAAAATTAATTTGATTAATTTTATAATTTAGAATAATTTACTACATATTCGTAAGTTTGTGTTAAAACTAAATTTTTGTTGATTCCTTTGTTTATGTTGTAATGTTGCTTATTTTACAATGTGGTGAGCGATTCCCTCTGAACGTGTGTAAGGTCGGAATATTTTCTCATGTGTGTGACGGAGGGTTAATGCTATTTATATTATCTAAATTTGTTTTCTTTATTTTAAATATACTTTTTTTCTATGACTTTCCTTTAACTTTTATTATAAATCAGTTTATCTGATAATTTAAACGATTTAAACGAAAGTCATCAGTTTATTGTACAACACATTTATGTATTTTCATACTAATTATTCAATTGTTCTATATTCATCTTTAATGAGTTAAAAATACAATATTATTTCTTATCGTGTATTTTTAACATCACTAACAACAAGATTTCATTATAAAAACAAATAATTTATTCGTTTCTATGATATTTTTCTATTGCTTTAGTGAATTTTGAGCGAGTGTTGAGAACAGCGCCATCACGTGTTACTTTTTGGCACATGAAAACGCAAACCACTAAGCTGACATATTTTTCCTTCAAAATACATAGGAGTCGGACTGGGGTGGTAGAGGAGAGAAAAAATCTGAATTTGATACATTTAAAAGGTTCAGTTGATAACTATATTATAAATGGTAAAAAAGAAAACCACTATATCAATCAAATTTAAAATGAAAAACAACTTTATTTTTAAAAACATTAAAATTTGATAAAGTAAAATGAAAATAATAAAAATTAATTCAAAAATTAATTCAAAAAACTTTTTTTATAAAAAATTTTTCCTATTAAAAACAAAAAAAGAAAAGAAAAACAAACTAATAACTTCCTATTTTAATAAAATCTTCGCATAATTATAATTATAATTATAATTATGCGAAGATGTAATTTCATGTTCAGGAAATGTTCAGGAAAGCTTCGCGCTAAACATTTATTTAATCGGGACATTTAAATCTTTACACAATTTTCACTAAACTTTTCAGTTAAATATGACGAATATTGCAAGTAAATATTTAATAAATTTTAAGGAAAGTTTCGGTGCTGTGGGGGCATATATCGTCGGTTGGGTGCAGAAAGGTGTCAATTCAGACTAGTCGTGAAAAACGTGCCGTTTCAAAAAACACGTGAGAAACCTGACACTTCAGCTGCGATTTGGAAAACATGCCAACTCAGAATTAACGTTCATTTTTTTAATTTTAGGTTGACATTTGGCAGTACAGAAAAATTTGAAGTTAAGATTATAAAGTTGTACAAAAATTATTTTTTTAGTTGCATTTTGCATAATTGTTATTTTTCTTTGAAAAAGGAATATTTTTACTAATTTATTGAATTAATTTGTTGATTATTTATTATTTGATAAACAACTTCTTTCTTGTACCTAAAATGAAAAAAATGAACGTCAATTCTGAGTTGGCATGTTTTCCAAATCGCATCTGAAGTGGCAGGTTTCTCATGTGTTTTTTGAAACGGCACGTTTTTCACGACTAGTCTGAATTGCCACCTTTCTGCACCCAACCGACGATATATGGAGATACACTACCGACGGAAATTGTGCGAACGCTAACATCGGTTTAAAATGAAGCTAGATGCTTTTGATGAAAAAAATTGTTACTTTTACAGACTATTCCTTCTAACCTAAGCTTTAAATAGAGACCAAGATCAGCAAAAAATATGTACGGATTCCCGAGATATTACAAAAAGAGTCGGACCGTGCAAAGCAATATTTTCAATCATCGATTTCTCTAATTCGCCGTTGAGTCAATTGCGTGGCTGTGAAAAAAGTGTCGAAAATTAATTTTACCAAGTACATTCTTACTGGGATCCATTTTTTAATTTAATTTATTAGGGGAGTGTAAGGTATGGTGGCGCACTTGTCAAATCTGGCATGTAACGTCACATCTGAAGCGCCTTATCACTATGGTCGATGTCTTTTATCGTGATGACATTTTATATGCAGTAGTATTAATGATCAAACGCGTGCTTTGTACTTTAAGTGATTTTGAATAAAAAAGTAGTGAAAAAAAGAAAAAAAGTTTTATTGGATATGTGTGTTAACAGTGCCAGAGTGAAGATTTTTTGAAAATTGAGTCTGGTAAATGTATGGAACGTATTGTTTAGACCTTGGACAACAGTTTTTTGTATTTTACATTTTTCTCGATTCGCGCTGTATGAAAGTAACACCATCATATTTTCATCAATAGCTTGTAAGGTATGATGGCGCAATTTTTGCAACGTACAGTGGCGGATCATTTTTTGCACGAGTTTCAATTGTCTTTGCATTTTTTGTGTACTAATGCCTCATGTGCTCCAACGCAACAATTCTCGAATATGTGACACTTGCGGTCTTCTCTTATTCTAGTTGCGTTAAAACAGCCACCAGCTACTTCACATGTCCAAAATTGTAACCATAACTGAAGTGAAACTTTTTTTTCTATAATGTAAAATCATCAGTTTTCTCTACTTTTGTTATTTTTCATCATTTCTAGTAGTTTTAAAAAATAATTTTAACATCTACATAATATTTTAGTTAAATACACCAAATGCGCCACCATACCTTACAACTTTCAAAAATAAAAAAAATCAGTTTTTTGCGCCAAGAGCTGTAAAATTTCACTGAATTTAAATTTTAACAGCCGCTTCTGACAGAAATATGCTTAATAGATGTCAGCAACTGCCTGCTTTTGAAATTTTGAAAAATATTGTTTTTTGAGAGAGAGAGACGCAAAAAAGAAAGTGTCCGCCACCATACCTTACACTCCCCTATATAATGATATTTAAAAAGTGGATCCCAGTAAGAATGTACTTTGTAAAATTAATTTTCGACACTTTTTTCACAGCCACGCAATTGACTGTTGAGTCAATTGGCTGTTGGCGAATTAGAGAAATCGATGATTGAAAATATTGCTTCGCACACGGAAAAAAATTTTTACTGTGGGGAACAGCTAATTTTAAAAATAAATAACATAAAGAATCTTTTAAACTAATTCAGTGAATGATTTCCAATGTAGTAGTCAAACTGTTTCCCTGATATAGAGAAAATGAATTTCACTGGTCAGCCATATTGGAAATATTTGACAGTTTACCATTCTCATAGAAATTTCTCTAAAATCACAAATGTCAAATTTACATTTCTTACCTCTAAATACGTATTAAATTTACTAATTTTACATTTTATTAGTTATAATATATAAAATATAATTAATAAAATTTGAATATACGCTTTGAACATTAATTTAAAAATGTTTTCATTCAAGTGTTATTTTGAGGTTATGTTGTTTTCAAAAGGTAACGCAAGAAATGTCATTTTCGCTAGATCAGCGAAAATGGATTATCGATGGAGCTAAAACAGTGAAACTTATAATATATGTAATAGCTATCTATTACAGTGATTGTTATCTCTACTTTAGTAGAATTTTTTTTAGCGTGCACGGTCCGACTCTTTTTGTAATATCTCGGGAACCCGTAAACATTATTTGCTGATCTTGATCTCTATTTAAAGTTTAGGTTACAAGGAATAGTCTGTATAAGTAAAAATTTTTTTCATCAATTTTTCTAAATTTTGCCAGAAGTCAAAGTCAGGGTAAGAAATTCCGAAAAAAATTGATTTTTTTGACTTCATAACATGATATCTCCGATTTATACAATACAACTTAAAATAGTGGCATCTCATTGGAAATTTAATAAGCTTTCCAATGCAATTTAAAAAAAGCATCTAGCTTTATTTTTAGGGTTTCGTGGCCAAGGGCCAAAACACTTATAGCGAGACTTCGGTGTCCGTCCGTAGTTTTTACGTCTTAAGTCTTATGTAATAAGTCTTAAGTCTTATAGCGAGACTTTGGTATAAGAAGGTCTTAAGTCCTATGACTTAAGACTTAACTTTAGGGCAGCTCCATACGAAAAGCAAATGGTGGATCACCGATTTTTCTTAAAGTTTGTAATTTTGTAGTACTTGGGGTACTAAATAACTGTGCCAAACAGTTTTGCAAAAAAAAAATTTTTTTGCAAGATATTTAGATTTGAAAAATCGGAAACTGAAAAAAATGACTTTTTTTGAGAATTTTTATTTCGAAAACTATTGATTCTACAAGAAAAAGTCATTTGTTAAAAATTGTAGAGAAAATGTCAATTTTTTATAATATTAAAAAAAAGTTTAAAAAAATTAATTTTTCAATAATTTGTTTAAACAATAATTTTTTATTGTTAAAAAAAAGAGCAAAGGACATCATGGAATTTTCTAGAAAAATTATTTTCTCAAAATTTGAACCTTCCTTAATAAGTGGTTAAATTTTTAAAGAAGTGCTTTTTGATGTTTTTGAGAAAAAAATTTTTGAAGTTTGCGCTACGAGTTTTTGTGCGTTGCGCTAACTAAGCAGCGCCTATATCAGTGTATTTTAAAAGATGATAAGACCTTTACTGCTCGCCCCTAATACATTTATTAATTATATACGTATATATTATTATTATAAACAGTTTAATAATATATTTTTAACTTTTTTATAAACATTATTTTCCTTTTTTAATCCATTAATGCCCATGGGCACAGGAACGCAGATATAAAAAGTAACTATTGAGATCCTGGTATTGGGTCTAATGATAATTTTTGACGTTAAAAATTTAAAAAAAAAATTTTTTTGTAACAATTTGTTATAAACAAATGAAAAAAGATTAATTTTCATAAAAAAAAACTGATAGCGACATTCGATTCGACGCAAAAAATACTACGAGAACGTATATTACATAATTTTTAAAAAAAGACATACTATTATTGTAAAAATGTTATAAACAATTAGCCTGCATTTATACTGTATGAGATAGAAGGATCGTTTTTCAGGTAAAAATTTTGTTTAAAAAATTTTTAACGTCAAAAACTCTCCTTATTAAACTAATTTTGTTTAAAAAAATTTTTAACTTTAAAAACAATCATTCTATCTAATACAGTATAAATGCAGGCTAATTGTTTATATAATTTTGACAACCATAATGTCTTTTTTTAAAAATTATGTAATATACGTTTTCGTAGTAGTTTTTTGCGTCGAATCGAATGGCGCTATCAATTTTTAAAGAAAATCAATTTTTTTCATTTGTTTATAACAAATTGTTACAAAAAATTTTTTTTTTTAAATTTTTAACGTCAAAAATTATCATTAGACCCAATACCAGGATCTGAATAGTTACTTTTTATATCTGCGTTCCTGTGCCCATGGGCATTAATGGATTAAAAAAGGAAAATAATGTTTATAAAAAAGTTAAAAATATATTATTAAACTGTTTATAATAATAATATATACGTATATAATTAATAAATGTATTAGGGGCGAGCAGTAAAGGTCTTATCATCTTTTAAAATACACTGATATAGGCGCTGCTTAGTTAGCGCAACGCACAAAAACTCGTAGCGCAAACTTCAAAAATTTTTTTCTCAAAAACATCAAAAAGCACTTCTTTAAAAATTTAACCACTTATTAAGGAAGGTTCAAATTTTGAGAAAATAATTTTTCTAGAAAATTCCATGATGTCCTTTGCTCTTTTTTTTAACAATAAAAAATTATTGTTTAAACAAATTATTGAAAAATTAATTTTTTTAAACTTTTTTTTAATATTATAAAAAATTGACATTTTCTCTACAATTTTTAACAAATGACTTTTTCTTGTAGAATCAATAGTTTTCGAAATAAAAATTCTCAAAAAAAGTCATTTTTTTCAGTTTCCGATTTTTCAAATCTAAATATCTTGCAAAAAAATTTTTTTTTTGCAAAACTGTTTGGCACAGTTATTTAGTACCCCAAGTACTACAAAATTACAAACTTTAAGAAAAATCGGTGATCCACCATTTGCTTTTCGTATGGAGCTGCCCTTTAGTATAAGAAGGTCTTAAGTCCTAACACTAAAGACTTAACTGCGGTATAAGAAGGTCTTAAGTAATAAGTCTTAAGTCTTATGTCTTATGTCCTATGTCTTAAGTCTTAAGTCTTATAAGTCTTAAGTCTTAAGACAACTTAACAACCGTTGCCATGGTAACCGGTGCTATGTTAATGGTTGACATAACAAACGTTGCCGTTGCAACCGTTAATACAGTAATGGTTGCCATTACAACCGTTACTATGATAATAAAAAAAAATTTCAATCTTAAGTACAAAAAAATTTCTAAATAAATTATTATTTATGTATTTTTTGTCATTTTAGGCCACGAAACCCTATGATGTAGGCGCATTGCGCCTGCTTCTATGACTGATTTTTAACCGAGTTATCACTCTTTCTGTGCGGGTGTGTTTTTTAAGAGCTCGAGATGTTAGCGTTCGCACAATTTCCGTCGGTAGTGTACGTATATTGGAGAGGGCATTTAATAAGTCTCGAATTCCCAGAATTTTCCTCTCCTACAGTCCCGAATGCTGAAACTTATCGGACTTTGACTGTAACACTGCTGCGTATGCCTGACATTGATAGAACACTACTGCACATGCCTGACATTGATAGAATACTACTGCGCATGCCTGATATTGATAGAACACTACTGCGCATGCGTAACATTATTATAACACTAGTGCGCATGCGTTACATTGATATAACACTACTGCACATGCGTGACATTGATAGAATACTGCTGCGCATGCGTAACATGACATGTATGTGTTTTGTGTATATGTGTAACATACATGGGTATGTGTTTTTTGGACATATGTGATCCACTACAGAAATTTTTAATCCGGTGTAATTATATAATTGTATAAAAATATACACAGATACGACAGCTTATTTGACATAAAATTAGAAGATTTTCTGTTTTTAGCAGAGCATTTTCATGTCACTTATTCTCATGGGAGAGCGAGGAAAGAAAGAAAATTTATAATAAGTTTATCAGTTGACGAATCTTTGTGTCTGCGGGTCGCTGTTGATCTTCGTGAATGAATTCATGGTTCTTGGCAGTTCTGGAGATTTGATAACTTTGAGAAGCTGTAGTAGAGCGATAGTACACATGGAGCAAGAAAGAGGCTAGAGTGCATAGGGAAATTGTGGGTGTCCGGTGTTTTAGAAGCTGTAATGGATTATGAAGGAGATTCTGCCCAGCCGGTGGGTATAATGCGGCTTCTGTTCACGGAAAGATCTACAGCAAGGCGGAGATAAGCTATGCCTTATAAGCGTAGATGTTATCTAAGTCGCTGCTGCATGTGCAACAACTTTTGTAGTTTTTGCGACTCACCAACATATAACAACTACACGTCTATCATTATATCTCATTTTCCTTTGTCAATTTCATTCTTCACTTGTGTGAATTTCTTTTCCGCCATACATATGCGTTTTTATCGCATATCTCAATTCATATTTCTACTGTTCATATACTATATATGAATGGTGTCGTCCTTTACTATCCTTTATATTCCTCTTGTTCCACGTCGATGGACCATGCAAACCCGAAAAGAGCTAAAAGCTTGATAAAAATGCAAAATCGCGTTGAATTTGGACGTCCTCCAAAATAAGATAAAAAACAGCGCTTCTGCTTAAAATCACTTTGACAAAGGAATATCTAAAATCTATTTCGGTTTCGATTGCGGATTTTTTTTTATTGAAAAACGATTTAAACTTCAAATATCAAAAAGTTATATTTCGAGCTAGGTATATTAGATAAGTTTCTCTTTTTCGGTTTGATTCGAGATTGGATTGAGAAGATATTTTCTATATAGTCTGCATTGTTTAAATGCTCCAACAATTTTTTCTATTGCTTCGTTTATTGCATTGACAATTTTTTTTGTTCAAAAGAAATTTTTGTGAATGATGAGGGGGTGAGGATCCTTTTATTTTTATCAAATATAATACAGTTTTCAATCACAATTTAAATATTTTTTACATTCCCATCACATGAGAAAGTATTAGTTTTGGTCGAAAATTGACTTTCGCTAATTTTATAAAATCTTGACGTTTTGGGGTACCCTGAGTCCGAAAAATATGGACTAGAAAAAGTGTTTGTATGTATGTCTGTCTTCGTGTCTGTCTGTAGACACAATGGTGTCGCCACGATAACTTTTTAAAAACTTATTGTATCAACTTGCAACTTTGCAGGTACAAAGTTAGTGTTAAAATACAGATCGAGTTCATTAGCCAGCAATTTTCGTCAAAAACTACAAAAACTCTACAGTACTTTCAAAATTTTGAAAATTCCATTTTTTCAAATTTTAGAATTTTCATATGCATATTATTATAGCTTATGAAAATACAAACAACTTTTCTCTACAATATTTTTTAATAGAAAGTCAAATTTTTTTTGTAAGTTATTTGTTAATTTTTGACTTTTTATCCCATCTCACTGGAAATGATTTGTTTTTGCCTATTACTTTGAAGGTTAAATTTGTAGGATTGTTTTTATTTTCTTAGTCCAAATTTTTTTTGAGCTGCAGACCTAATTTTTTACTATCTTAATTTTAATCGTTTTGGTATTCATTTTGAAGTAATTAAATTTACCTTAAGAGTCAAATAATACGTAACGTTTTTTGGGCGGGGGTCAAGCTATCTGTTACGCTCAGCAGAAAAAATGGCGTTATTGTATACAACATTGAAAATGAAATGAAAATGAAAAATGGTAGCAGCAGAATTTGACAGGCCTGACTGCATTTACTATTTGAATTTATGAAGTCGGTAATAGTACATTCTTTTCAATCTATTTGAACTTAGTTTTTTGACTTATTTTTTTAGTAATTGTAGTCGCGTCTGGCAAATTTTTGCTTTATTAATTTTCAACAAATTGTTATTGATTCTTTTCGAAGTCGTCATTTTTGTACTCTGCTGTAGGGAGAATCTTTTAGGAACAATATTTTCTTTATTGCTTATTGTGAGCAGATACACTGTGGGTTTTGAATAAAACACTTAATGAAGTTTAATACACAAGAATATATTGTAACATAAAAGATTCTAGAACATGTATCTTGTACAGATGTCTAAAAGGAAGTGATAGTCGGAAGTACACGAGCATCCGCGTCGTAGTCACAAATATAGAGGGCGGTGTTAGTGTTTTTTGAAGAGACCGCGAATCGTTTAAAAAGTAAAATGCACTTATTTATTTACAACACTTATCTTTATGTAAAATAAAAATAGGTGGATTCAATTTGATAGACGACTTTCTTAAAATTAGATTTAATTTGCTTGAAATTTGCTATATTGCATTTTTAGGTTCGTTTATTACGAAATCAGTGTCAGTTTTAAAAAATTTTAAATCGCGTATCAAATATGAATTATATTTTTTTCTAATTAAAATAACAAATGTGTCGTCCATAAACCACGTAGCTCTATTTTTGTCACATCTTGACCCTCTGCTTTCTAAACTGGCTACGTGGATTATGGACGACGCCAAAGAAACATGAAACACATAACACCGGCTCACAAAAAAAATTCTTTTCCTAATAATGTATCTAAGAAAAAAACGTAGTCGGACCTAAAGTTTGGTGCTGGTATTTTGTTTACACGCCTGGTAAGGTTGTGAAGTCTGAGAAATTTATTTGCATGGGAATTTACTTACTTTTTATATCTAAAACAGACTTTTCGCATATTTTTACTATTGATTTGAATTCAGTGACTCTAATTACATAAACATTGAAAGCACGAAAGAAATTAAAAATGTTTAATCCAAAATGGCTGACCTAAAATCGCGGATTTTTTTTTAAAATTCGGATTTCTTAAAAAATTGTTGCTCGAGGGTTTTTGGGGTCGCTGATTACGAATTTGAAGTCGGTTTTTAAAAATTAAAAATGGCGAATACAATATGGCGCCCAAAAAAATTTTTAATTTCTCAGATTCGCTTGAAAATTGATATTCTGAGGTTTTCAGGGTCCCTAAAACGAATATGATGTCGGTTTTGACAAAATTTTAAATGGCAAATTGAATATGGCTTACGACTAAAATCTTTGCATACTCTTCCCAGCAAACACGTTATATAAGGTCATTTCCACGTGAGATTTTATAAAATGACATATTTTGATGTTTTGATTGATCCTTAATATGTAATATTCAATATTCAATTAATTGGCTTTAGGCTTTAGGAAAGCCAATTAATTGAATATTGAATATTTTATAAAATAGTTGACCACTTAAAATCAGGCAAAAATATTTTTTTTCTATTCTGTATCCAAAAAAAGCAGATATGTATTTTTTTATTTTTGTTTAATTGTCCAAATTTTCGAGTTATGAATTTTCGAAATTTTTGACTTTTAATTGTAGACCTATATTCAGTACCTTATAAGTCCGAAAATATTGAGTTTAGGAAAAAGTTGTCAGAGAATGAAAGTTTTAGTTTTCTTTCGACTTTTAAGAAATGTAAACAAAAAATTTTTTTAATAAACAAAATAATTTTTTTTAATTTTGGGCCGGATTTTTTATTTTTTAAAAATTTCTTTATACCTTATAGTATAGAGAAGATTTTCCAAATAGTCCCGAAATGGGCCTGATGTGTTAAATGAGTTTTAAAACATTTTCAAAAATCACTCGCATGCATCACAGTGGGATTTTTTTATTTGTATGTTCTTTGTTTTAAATTAAAGGGTCTACGCTGTAGACAGTTTTAAAAAGTTAATTGTAAAAAAATCTCACTGTGATGCTTGCAAGTCATTTTTGAAAATGTTTTAAAACTCATTTAAGGGGGAGTTACAACTTTGAGGCTTCTTTTGAACCTGTTTTTCATGAATTTTTTTAAGACACGGGAATAAAGTAAACGAAATTTCGTTTTGAGAGATTTATTTGTTAACTTTTTAAGTTTACAAAAATATATTTATACGTTAAAAAAGTTTAAATTTGTTGCCTGTAGAGGGCGCCGAAGTTGGTCTCCTTTCTCTGCAGAGCAAATCGGTGGGCAAGATTCCGGTTAGACCGTTTAATCTAAATCAAAAATTCAAAGTTTTTCTGAATATGAGATAGATTTAGCTTTCGAGTACGTAGGATATTTTAAAAATATTAATTTTGGTGTATTTGGCAGTTGTTTGAAGTAAAAAGTCGATTTTTAGGGCGAAAATTTGTCAAAAAATCTGTTGCCAAAAAAAAACAAAGAAACCAAAAGAAAATCCGCTACGTACTCGAAAGCATTAGTAAATGACGATAAAAAAAACTTTGTCCAAAGTCAATGCGATCAAAACTGTTCTAGCTAGACTGCCCACCGTTTTGAAAAACGTCATTTCGAGAAAAATGCGTTTAAAATTTTGAAAGCACTTGAAGCGCTCTTGGACACCTTTTGCAGATTTTTATTTTTCTCACATAAAATAACTTCGAAATCATCTCTAATGATATGATTTCTATTCTACACAGTATAAAGTATCGTTTAAGCAAAAAAAAAACCGATTTTTTTTCGGGTCAAAGGTGTCACTCCCCCTTAACACATCAGGCCCATTTCGGGACTTTTTGAAAAATCTTCTTTATATTATAAGATATAAATAAATTTTAAAATAATAAAAAAAAATCCGGCCCAAAGTTAAAAAAATTAATTTGTTTATAAAAAAAAAATTTTTTAATACAAAAATTTAAACAAAAATTTTTTTGTTTATATTTCTTAAAAGTTGAAAGAAAACTAAAACTTTCATTCATTGACAACTTTTCCCTAAACTCAATATTTTCGGACTTATAAGCTATTGAATATAGGTCTACAATTAAAAGTCTAAAATTACGAAAATTCATAACTCGAAAATTTGGACAATTAGACAAAAATAAAAAAATACGTATCTGCTTTTTTTGGATACAGAATAGAAAAAAAATATTTTTGGCCGATTTCAAGAGGTCGACTAAAATCTCACGTGTAATTGCCCATATTTAGTAATTATTGACAACAAATTGCTTTCTTATTTCTTTTATACTACTATTAGTAGCATTTTTTACTCTATCTTTAAATTTTCTTCAGTTTTATTATTCTTCTGGTGACTATTTAAACAATATTATTATGTATAAAAGTCTCATAAATGTTTTAATGGTGTAATGTAATCGATTGTACATAACATAATTATACTATTTTTGCAAATACAGTATCCTTTTTCAAGTTACAAAGCACATTTTGATAGTTCCTTCGTTATATGGGTGATTATCATGTCCTGCCCAAAAATCTGGAATACTAGTTCATATATAAAAGTTTTTGAAGTCAATTAATTTTCTTAATCACTCCTTCTACTTAAATTAATAATTCTTAGTCGCTAGAAATTCTCTTAAAAAATTTAGCAGAAGAATTAGAAGCAAAATGTCAGTGGTGTCCCTTGTCCGCACTTAAGAAATCAGAACTTTACCTAATAATAAAAATTGTTGATTCTCAAATTTTTAGTACCAGAAAAATTATTTTGTACAGCTAAGAGTCTATATTTTTATATAGTAATTGTGCTGGCAGAATAATTTTGATCCAGTGCTAGAAAAAAATCAAAATCGCCTGTCCGTAAGTTTCATATTTTTAAGTAATTATCGCAAATTTTGAATATCATGCCTGATATTTAAATAACCCAGTGCAGATAATTGCCTTATTAAGCGTTAATAGTATTGGTGATATGTATAGCTTCTTAAAGAAAAAAACATTACAACATTCTATCACATTTATAACTTGTACGGTTGATGGCAGAAAGCAAGTAACACTTTGTCGTGCACACCATGTCAGTGGTGACCCCATCAAAAAATTGTTCATAATATTAATATTTTTTAAATATTATTGTATCTCATATTCAGTTATTACACGTACTTTAAAAACCGCAACGACTTTAACTAAAAAATAAAGTCTTTCTTTTTCGAAAATGAGAAATGAAGCAAAATGTCAGTGGTGTCCCTTGTCAGTGGTGTCCCCTCAAAATTCTGTTTCTTGCAGCTTATTATTTTATTTTTAATAAATTTGTGTTAAATTTACTCCTTATATGCAGTTAATGAAGATTTGATACTGGTTTGTAATTTATAAGCTGATTTTATTCTCACTATTCAAAAAAAATTATCAGTGAAATCTTTCAAAAATGTCAGTGGTGTCCCTCAATGTTCATATGTCTTTTTGGTCTTCAAAAGTATATTATTTTATGGCAGAACTCATTACAAATATTTTTTAAGTCATGTTGAAACATTCATTATTGTAATTTGAAATATTTTAACTTTTTAAAGTTGTAAGAATTTATTTGAGAAAAGAATAAAGGAAAACAGAAAATTTTTTATCATTTCTGCCTATCGTTTTTGACCTGGTGAAAATTAAAATTTGCTTTCACCTGCTCGACCGCTATTATTTTTGTCCATCATATATTCTAGTCAACCAAAATAGAGTATCGTTAAGTTCAAAATCCAACATCGAAAAATCAAAGTTAGTAGGATCAAGAATGACATTTTAAATTTAATCACCCATATATGTAAATGCTAAACTTCCTTTCATGAGCCTCCGTGGCGCAGTTGGTATAGCGTTTGATTTCTAATCCACTCCTATAGCTGCGTCTTGCGTTCGAGACCTCGTGATTGTAAATATTTAAATAAATATCAAAAAAAATTTTCTTCGACAGGTATAAACATTCCAAGTATGTATGACATGCGAAAACAGCGTGGAATATTTTTTTTATTTTAATTTAAAAGTTTTTTTAATGACAGATATGAGTAACTGATATTTGTAACTGTTCTAGAACTGTGACAAGTATCTTTGTCACCATGTTACAAATCTGTTACTTAACTGTGACATCCCCCTGACTACGACATTTTGCGTACCCAGTAAGTCCCTTGTGAGTCACTAGTTACAGAACATGTTATTCAATCACTTGTCACAGTTCTGTAACAGATCTGTAATAGTGTTTGCTGGGTTGATTCTTATTACTTAGGTGTTTTTTCAAGCCGCTAACTGTAAATCTGAATTTTTTCTAGTTCTGGAATGCACGGAAAGGCGATGAATTTCATTTTGAACATTTAAAACGATTGAAAGTTGCATTTGAATAAAAATTACAATTTTTTGTCAATAAGAAACATTTGTTAAGTTTTAGGTTATGTTACTTAAATCATTTGTTATTGACAAACAATTATAATTTTTATTCAAATATAACTTTAAGTAGTTAAAAATTTAGAAAATTAAATTGCTTTCCCTTATATCAAAAGGAATATTAAATATAATTTGACCTCTTCTTTTAAAATACGAAATTATTATGATATTGGACTAACTATTGTTCTGATTGTTTATCAGATTTTTCCTTAACATAGACTTATTTTGAGTCACAACAAAAATGATTCCAATTTTTTTTGTCTGGTTGCTTGTGAAAATAAAATTTTAAGTATTTTTTTATTTTTAAAAAAATTAGTTTCGTGTTTATTGATTTTTTTTACATTTTTGCGATTAGAACACCTCCCCTTGGTGAAGGCGCACAACAAATTTTCGCTTAATTTTCTAGGTTACAATTATGCCTTCATGGAAAAAGTATATAAGAAGTTTACGATGCAAAGGAATCATTTTGAGTTCATTTTCTTATGTAATTATTGTCGGAGCGCGAAGCGCGACGACCTTTCTTCGCGCGCCACAAGGCTTTCTAAAAAATTGACATAAAAATAGTGCTCTTAGGTAGCATATGACCAGAAGTAAAACCATTCACTTATTCGATCGTATGAAGATGTTGAGTGATTTTCATAATTATATTTAGACTTTTCATTAAAACTTTTTTAAAATAATGTTCATTGTATCAGATAATACATGGTTTTATGAACTTTTAGCATACCCTTTTAAATGAGACTGTAGCCGACTAATATGCTTCAACCCTTAAGGAAGGGGGTATGTTTTTGTCCAGGAGTGCGACAACTTTAAAATACATATACAAAAATAATTATTTAAGGGGTGTTTTTAGGGTAAACTTAGGGTAATGTCACCTTGAGTGAACCGCCTGAACTTTTAAGTTATCTGGCAGCAAAAACGTGAAATAAATAGTCCAAATAGCATCAGCGCACCCGAAAACCGTAAGAAATTAAGTTCCGCGACAAACATATACGTTATCGTTTGATGAAACGCGTTTTTAAGAACACAAACCAAAAAAAAGTCACTCTTACAATAAGTAAAGTGAATTGGAAGTGTAAGAGTAGTGTAAAATTTATGTTTTAAAAAGTAACTTATTTTTTTCCTACTACTTTGGACATTGAAATTGATTGTCTTAGTTTAATTAAGTGATAATTTTGACTCGAAAAATAATTCTGGTGCGGCTGCCATAAAAAGTTACATGTCACCATGAGTGGACCATTGTTAGTAATCATGAGTGGACTGCCTGTTTTTTCCATTTTTAATGTAAATTTTCCAATTTTATGGATATAAATTGACAGTAAATTGCTTTGAAACTATCTTTTATGTTCTTTATTAATTTTTTTGTGATATTGATGTGATATGTGCCAAAATTATTAAAAATGGTTTCACTTGAAAACATTGCGACACAGATACATGGTCTGAAGCTGCATAAGCATAATTTTTGTTTTAATGTATTAGAAATATTAAATACATTAAAGAATTTAAAATAACTTTTGCAATTCTTTGAGATTTTAATAATTTTCAGACGCAATTCTTCAGGAGTGGTCCACTTAAGGTTACATTTTCTTCATTCCTTAAAAATTAGCTTTTTTTAAAGTCAATTTTTTCTCAAAATTAGAAAAATCAAAGCTATTATGGTATAAACACTTATCTAGGAATCTAAACTAAAGCTTGGAATAGAAACCTCCGATTAATTTGCATTCATAAAGAATTTTTACGAAAAAAAGCTTATGCGGTCCACTTAAGGTAACATTACCCTACACGAAGTACTTTGCGCGCTCTGAAAATCGTACAAATCATCGAGCTCGAGTATTAAAAATTTTTTTTTAATGTATGCAATTGACCTTATTTTGGCACTCGGGGGTTTTCGGGGTAGCCGGTTACGAATTCGATGTTATCAAAAATTCAAAATAGCTGATCCAATATGGCGGACATTTTTTTTAAATTTATACAATAATTGACTTTAATTTTGTCACTCATCGGGGGCTTTTGGTGTCGCTGATTACGAATTAGATGTTAGTTTTCAAAAATTCAAAATGGCGTATCCAATATATCGGAAATTTTCTTTAAATTTGTGCAATTGACCTTAATTTTGTTACACGTGAGTTCTAATACCAATCAGGTAGCTTCAAATGGCCTAGGAGCGCTCACTGACAGTTGACTTCTTTATTAGCGCTTGCGTCGACGCACGACAATTGACCGTGGATGAAATTTTTTTAAAATTCTCTTCCACAATATTATATTTAGCCACTTTGAATTTTTGAAAACAAATATCGTTTTCGTAATCAGCGACCTTAAAAACCCCCGAGTGACAAAATATAAAAGAAAAAAAATATTTTTACTTTCGTTTTCTTTCTGTATTCTCGTAATCTTAATAGAGCGCTTTAAATTGACGCGCTTTATTCTACCAATAAGATCATTTTTGTAGCGCAAGCGCAGTTGCGTTTGAGAACGGTCGTTAGCATCAAAAAAAGTACCGTAGCAACTGTTATAAACAGACGCGCTTTTTTCACTAAAATGAATTTAAAATGATTTAAATGGAATTTCGTTAAAAGTTTATTAATTTGAAAACACGCGGTTATGTTACTCTTTTACCTGGAAAACCGGGAATTTAATATGAACTTAAAATAGTATATTAAGCAACAAGGGTATAAAGGCAGCCATTTGTTTACGGTGATTTTTGTGACACGAGTGGAGGTCTCGGGGCGCCATCGACCTCCACTCGTGTCACAAAAATCATCGTAAACAAAGTGGCTGCCTTTATTCCCATGTTACTTACGATATTTTTTATTCCTAATGCACAAAAGTGGCGATTTCAGATAGCAGACGACAGGGAATAAAAGTCAGTCCCATACTGAAATTCTACATATCGTCACCTATTGAGCTAAAATTCGGTATACGTTTAAATTTGCAATTCTAGATTTTAGGACAATTTTAGCAAACCTGATTGGAGGTCATATTTACGAAATAGAAAGGAATGAAATTTAACTTTTTCTAAAAAATGTCAAAAAGTGACCCTGCCCAAGTAGAAATGTAATACTGGCATAGTACTGATCTTGTACTGACTGCCAGTATTGCAGTACTGACTCCAGTACTAAGTCAGTACTGGGAAAACCCTGGCTGGTAACGCTGTCCAGTACTGATTTTTACCGGCGGTCAGTATAAGCTCCTTATTTAATTCACAGGTCAACAAAAAAGACTTACTTTTTTTTTATGAGATAGCGGAATGGTTTCCTATGTATTTTTGGACGCTGAACACGATCCCGACTTCCAAATTTGCCCATCACGTCAGGATTTTGAGAAAAGTGGGGGTAAAGACCCCAAAAACGCTTTTTTGAGGATTTTCAACATTTCTTTTCTCTTTAACCTGACGTGCTAGAGACTTCCACAAGGTCTTAAATTAAAGCTTGTAATGTGCACTACAAGACCAATATCCATAAAATAAAAAAAAATTAAAATTTTTTTCAAAAGATGGGGTTGAAGACACCAAAAATTTGTGTTTTTGGATTGCTTTAATAGACTTCTTGCAATCGCTTGGATTCGCTTGAAAATGGGTACTTGGGGTTTTTGGGGTCGCTGATTACGAATCCAATATTTGTTTGCAAAAATTTAAAACGGCGAAACCAAGATGGCAGATGTAAAAATTAAGAATTGCTTGGATTCGCTTGAAAATTGTTATTTCAGGGTTTTTGGGGTCGCTGATTACGAATCCGCCATTTTTAATTTTTGCAAACTAATATCGGATTCGTAATCAGTGACCCCAAAAACCCCAAGTAACCATTTTCATGCGAATCCAAGCAATTGCAAAAAGTCTATTAAAGCAATCCAAAAACACAAATTTTTGATGTCTTCAATCCCATTTTTTTAAAAAAAATTTTTATTTTTTTTTATTTTATGGATATTGGTCTTTTAGTGCACATTATAAGCTTTAATTTAAGACCTTGTGGAAGTCTCTAGCACGTCAGGTTAAAGAGAAAATTTGAACACAATCCCGACTTCCAAATTTGCCCATCACGTCAGGATTTTGAGAAAAGTGGGGATAAAGACCCCAAAAACGCTTTTTTGAGGATTTTCAACATTTCTTTTCTCTTTAACCTGACGTGCTAGAGACTTTCACAAGGTCTTAAATTAATCTTTTTTTGTCTTTTTTAGTCTTTTTTTGTTGACCTGTGCGTCAACAAAAAAAGGCTTACTTTTTTTTTATGAGATATCGAAGTGATTTCCTATGTATTTTTGGACGCTGAACACGATCCCGACTTCCAAAATGGCCCATCACGTCAGGATTTTGAGAAAAGTGGGGGTAAAGACCTTAAAAACGCTTTTTTGAGGATTTTCAACATTTCTTTTCTCTTTAACCTGACGTGCTAGAGACTTCCACAAGGTCTTAAATTAAAGCTTATAATGTGCACTAAAAGACCAATATCCATAAAATAAAAAAAAATAAAAATTTTTTTCAAAAGATGGGGTTGAAGACACCAAAAATTTGTGTTTTTGGATTGATTTAATAGATTTTTTTAAGTTGCTTGGATTCGCTTGAAAATTGTTACTTGGGGGTTTTTGGGGTCGCTGATTACGAATCCGGTATTAGTTTTCAAAAATTCAAAATGGCGGATCCAAGATGGCGGATGTTAAAATTTAAAATTCATCGGAATCGCTTGAAAATGGTTACTTGGGGGTTTTTGAGGTCGCTGATTACGAACCCGGTATTAATTTTCAAAAATATGTCGAGATTAATATTTATTATTTATTTTTATGTTTTATTTATACTTCATTTTTCTCCCTGAACAATATGGATCATTTGAAACTTGTCGCATATTTTAGTGGCGTTGAGCTTCAACCTTGAGCATGGTAAATATAATAACTTTTATGCAAATAATGTCTCTTTACGCTCTCAGTGTTGTGATCGGCAACCCTAAAATATCCTGTGTAACAAGTTCCAGCCAATTTAATTAAAAAATTTTGAAAATTGTGGTTGAAAGTCGAAAAAAATTTTGATATTAAGTATTTTTAAAACGTTTTTATTTTTAACCTATGGTGGTAAGAATTTTAAACCACTTTCAATTAAAGTTTAATTTTTGAACTATACCAATAAAAAATACAATAATATTAAAAGGTAATAGTAATAATGTAAATAAATAACGATATGTAAATATGTACCACGCCAAATTTGTGTTCGTGTTTTGTTTTCTTATGGACAAAGTATTCCTAGAATTCTAAACATGTATGTAGTGACACCTTTGTGACGCGCAAGGATGTGGGCCAATCAGTGATTTGCACTCGCATCCCCTCCACCGCACTGACACACGGACCAGGGTTCGGCGCTAGCGTATTTATTTACCATTGAACCTCTAAGCGTTTAATACATTTTAATATATTTTTCGAAGCTTTTTTCAATCAGCGTTTTAAGACTCGCTTTGTAGGAATCTGAAAAGTTAATCTTTTCTTCCTAATTTTTTCTTTATTGATTTAAATATATGCTATATGTGATATATTTTCAATATTTCTTTATTTTTGAACTATTCATTTTTCATGTCATTAATTGATATATTTTTTAATGTGATTGTTTTATGATAAGTTACTACTTAAAGAAATGTCGAAAAGATCTTGCATTAACGACCCCGACAAATTTTGTTATATTTGTGGTAAGTATGTATGTCAGAAACAGAGTCTAAATATAACTGAATTTGTCAAAACCGCATATTTTAATTACTTTAAAATGAAAATAGAAAATCAGGACAAAAAATGGGTACCTCATAAGGTATGTCAATCCTGCACTCAATTTCTAAGATTATGGGATAAAGAAAAAATTAAATATTTGCCATTTAGTGTGCCAATGATTTGGCATGAGCCTTATAGTCACGATGAATGCTACTTTTGCTTATGCAATGTATTGGGTTTTAATCGTAAAAATAAAAAAAACCTTGTTTATCCAGATGTCCCATCTGTATGTAAACCAATTTTTGTATCATCAACAGATGTTTCTCCGATTCCACCAAACTCTGAAAATTTAAATGAAGAAACATCATACGATTGTATCGATGTTAATGATGATGATGATGATGATGATTATGATGATGATGATTTTGAAGATCATGATGTTTCTGAAGATTGTGATGATAGCAATTCTAATTTGTATAGTCAATCTGCATTAAATGATCTTGTAAGAGAATTGGATTTACCAAAAGAAAAAGCAGAGTTATTAGGCTCGAGATTAAAAGAACGTAGTTTCCTTCAACCAAATGTGTCGATTAGTCTTTACAGAAAGCGAGAGGGAAAATTCATTGATTTTTTTTCTGACAAAGATTCTATGTCCTATTGCAATAATGTTCAAGGATTAATAGAAGAGTTTGGAATCAGGTATGATTCTAAAGATTGGCGGTTTTTCATTGATGCGTCCCAAAAAAGCTTAAAAGGTGTTCTGTTAAATAACGGTAACAAATATGCATCGATTCCCATATTTCACTCAGTCCATTTAAAAGAAAATTATACAAACATGAAAACCATATTCGAATGTGTTCAATATGAAAAATATCAATGGAAAATTTGCGGGGACTTGAAAGTAATTGGTATGGTATTGGGACAGCAAGCCGGGTTTACTAAATTCCCTTGTTTTATTTGTGAATGGGACAGCAGAGCAAGAGATCAACATTGGATTAAGAAAAATTGGCCACTTCGAAAGTCACTAAAACCAGGTACAAAAAATGTTCTAAATGTGTCTTTAGTTGATAGGAATGACATTCTGTTTCCAGGCCTTCATTTAAAACTGGGATACATGAAGCAGTACGTTAAAGCACTAAACAAAGAAGGCGATTGTTTCCTTTATCTGAAAAAGAAATTTCCAAAATTGAGTGACGCAAAAATCAAAGAAGGTGTTTTTGTTGGTCCCCAAATCCGAGCATTGATGAAAGACAATGAATTTGAAAAGACAATGACGTCGAAAGAGAAAGATGCTTGGCAATGTTTTAAAAAAGTTGTTAAAGGGTTTCTGGGCAACAACAAGGAAGACAACTTTAAAGACCTTGTTCGAAATATGCTAAAAGCTTTCAAAAACCATAAATGCAATATGAACTTAAAGCTTCATTTTCTGAACTCCCACTTAAATTTTTTCCCAGACAATTTGGGTGATGTGAGCGAAGAACAAGGGGAACGCTTCCATCAGGATATCAAGAACATGGAAAGCAGATATCAAGGACGATGGAACTCGGTT
This sequence comes from Leptopilina heterotoma, assembly GCF_015476425.1. Classification (NCBI taxonomy): domain Eukaryota; kingdom Metazoa; phylum Arthropoda; class Insecta; order Hymenoptera; family Figitidae; genus Leptopilina; species Leptopilina heterotoma. The sequence continues at coordinate 736,546 of NW_025111094.1, read as the reverse complement.
ATGCTCGCTGATTACTGCTGGAACCTAGATAGAGATGACTCAAGCCAATCATACAAAAGACAATCAAAATCTCTCAGTTTCGACAAAAAACGAAGACGATACCACTGAATTTTAATTAGAGTTGACATTTCTCTAAAATAATCTTCCCTTGTCGGACTCACACTAGTCTTAACTTTGCTGGTTGGTCCCAAACTAGTCTTACCTTAGGTGGTTGGACTCACACTAGCCTTACTTTTGCTGGTTGGGCTCAAACTAGTCTTACCTTTGGTGGTTGGTCCCAAATAAGTCTTACCTTTGGTGGTTGGAATCACACTAGTCTTACCTTTGCTGGTTGGACTCACACTAGCCTTACCTTTGCTGGTTGGGCACAAACTAGTCTTACCTTTGGTGGTTGGTCCCAAATAAGTCTTACCTTTGGTGGTTGGAATCACACTAGTCTTACATTTGCTAGTTGGACTCACACTAGCCTTACCTTTGCTGGTTGGTCCCAAATAAGTCTTACCTTTGGTGGTTGGAATCACACTAGTCTTACCTTTGCTGGTTGGACTCACACTAGCCTTACCTTTGCTGGTTAGGCACAAACTAGTCTTACCTTTGGTGGTTAGACTCACACAAGTCTTACCTTCGCTGGTTAGTCAAAAAACTTGGATCCGCAATTTTAAATTTTTGAAAACTAATACCGAATTCGTAATCAGCTACCTCAAAAAACCCCAACTAACCATTTTCAAGCGATTCCGATGAATTTTAAATTTTAACATCCGCCATCTTAGATCCGCAATTTTAAATTTTTGAAAACTAATACCGGATTTGTAATCAGCGACCTCAAAAACCCCCAAGTAACCATTTTCAAGCGATTCCGATGAATTTTAAATTTTAACATCCGCCATCTTGGATCCGCCATTTTGAATTTTTAAAAATTAATACCGGATTCGTAATCAGCGACCCCAAAAACCCCCAAGTAACAATTTTCAAGCGATTCCGATGAATTTTAAATTTTTGCATCCGCCATCTTGGATCCGCCATTTTGAATTTTTGAAAACTAATACCGGATTCGTAATCAGCGACCCCAAAACCCCCCAAGTAACAATTTTCAAGCGAATCCAAGCAACTTAAAAAAATCTATTAAATCAATCCAAAAACACAGATTTTTGGTGTCTTCAACCCCATTTTTTGAAAAAATTTTTAATTTTTTTCGGTCTTATGGATATGGGTCTTGTAGTGCTCGATTCAAGCTTTAATTTAAGACTATGTAGAAGTCTCTGACACGTCAGGTTAGGGAGAAAAAAAATACTGAAAATCCTTAAAAACACGTTTTTTGGGTCTTTACCCCCACTTTTCTCAAAATCCTGACGTGATGGGCCATTTTGGAAGTCGGGATCGTGTTCAGCGTCCAAAAATACATAGGAAACCACTTCGATATCTCATAAAAAAAAAGTAAGCCTTTTTTTGTTGACCTGTGATAATTATCAATTTCAAAGACCACTTAAAGAATACATATTTAAAAAGAATAGCTAATTTTAAAAACGCGTTCCCTAGAGACTCATTAAGAACTTTTATACAAAATTGTAGGTGGTTAATGAGCAATACGGTACCTTTAAAATTTACAAAGTATTTTTAATACTTAATAATAGACAATTCATTCCGGGACTAATTTTGCACTCAAGAAGAAAAGAAAGTAAAAAAGAAGGAGGAGGAAAAAATATAAAACTTGTTTCTGAATATAGTGTCCATTGTCGGTAGATTTATTTCATGCTCAACTGGAAAATTCTGTTTCTAGAGAGGTGAAAAAAGTATTCGTATGATGTACTAAGAGATAAAATCCGGCTCTTTTCTTAATAAATGAACTATCGTCAAACGAGTTTCTAGATGTGACGCTCTGCCTGTCGACAGAAAAGAGTGCTTCGTTTCATTTTCCCCGAAGAAAACTTTCATCGTGCGACTAGTGCTTGATTAAAAGTAAACGGGAACGTAATCTCAAATTCGTTACATCGGAGACCCACCAGAGTTCCAGAGTATTGTTGAATGAGATGGGAGTTGTCGTCGACATCGTCGTTTTCGTCGAAAGGATCCTTCGAAACGAGAAGCTTATAAACTATTCTTCAGTCTCCTATTAAACGATTTTCTCTTACCCCTTTAACTTTTCACCTGTTTTCCAACCTTCCGTCATTTGTTTTATTGTGCCACGTTGTATTTAACAACCTGGAAAAAAGTTAAATTACTCTAACCAACATAAATTTATTAAAATAAACTTTTCTATATACACAAAATTTTCTTTCTTTCTTTTTCATTTATCCAAAATATGTTTTCTAAATAGCAAAATAAATTAATTTTTTATTTACAAATATAATTTGCAAGAATGTTTTCACCATAAGAAACAACTAATAATATTATTTTTGATGAGTTGGTTATTCAACTAAGAGCCAACTCTACTTTAGTTGAGACGAATAGAATTTTTATATTGAAATTTAAGAATAAAAATATGTTAAATTAAGTCAAATAAAATAATAAGATAAATCTGATCAAAAATAAATAAATTCTTATCTATACCCCTCGTACTTAAATAGTCCTTTAGGATGAGTAAAAAATTGTACTGGATCTTTATCTGATCTAGGGAAGGAAATATTTCAAGAATTTACTATTTGACCGATCTGAATAGAACTTGAATTCTCCGCAGAAGCTGAACAATACGGAGGAATTAATCTATTCTGTGATCTATTCGAAGAAAACCTCTAAATCGATTTTGATCCGCAGACATAAAATGATTTTGTCCAATTTGTTCATCCTCTCTAATGTCACTATTATTCCATGGAAACATTGAACCTATTCTACGATAAATTGATCTTGACAAATCACGATCAGGAATATCAAAATTATAACCGGAATACCCCAAATCACGATTCACGTTCTTATTAACTTGAATAACGTTATGCCTTAAATAATCGATCATTTGACTATACTGATCTTCATTTACGAAAATTTCTTCGTCGATCAAAGTTCCGTCTGTCAACGGCTTACTAACCATTACTCGGATTAAACGAGGGGTAGAGTTTTCAATATTCGGTTCTGAATTCGCACGCGAGTTCCCAGCGCCCTCTATTCCGTTATTAATAGATCGAAAATTTTCATTTAGCGACCCAGGAACAGTGTCGAAACGTACGCGTCTTGAATCGTTTTCAATTCGCTCGATCTGTCGAACCGAATTTAAGTCACCACGATTTTGAACTAATTGTTCATTTTGGGTATGATTAACCGAAGATCGAGGGTGAACTGACGGTTGTTTATTTTTACGCGAATCAATATCGATCAATTATTCGTCGGAGGAAAAAGATTGTTCTATTATTCGCGCTTCTCCCCTTTCAGAGCGTAAGTTACCCCGAGAGCTTACGATATTTGGAACTTGATCGAATTTAGCCGCCAACGCAATCAAGACTTCTTCCAATGAGTCTATTCGACGATGCATTGCAGATGTAACGTAAAGAGAGGGGGTGTCACTTCTACCATTTCCCCTTCCAATCGTAGATCTCATTGCAAAATCGTAAAGACTTCCGGTACTATTACGCGATAATGATTTTAACTGATCTGCATTTATACCCGAAAAATTTCGCGTATTAGGCAAAGTCGAATTCAGCTATTTATAATTGTTAATTACAGAAAAAAAATTCAATATGTTTAAGTTAATAATTTTTCTTTAGACAAGTGATAAGTTCAAAAAACATGACAAAACTAAATGAGAAAAAAAATTCAATAAATAAATTTTACTTTGCACAAAAACCCAACAGCAGAGCAAGATCTAACTGTCAAAACAAAACTTTTATGCAAAATAAGCAATAATTAAGACAAAAATTTCTATTCCAACTAGCGACATACACCTCGCTCGCTAACGCTCGCTTGTCATCTTATTTATTTCTCCTTACATATATATTTATTATTACACATTATTATTATAATATTTGAAATTTTATTATTTATTGAATAGCATCTTCATTGTTAAAATATACATATAAGTAGTATATGTACATATTAATATTAATTTTGTATATAATTGCATATTATTAAATTAATAATTGAGTTCTTTTGATGAATTTTAATCTAATTTTTAAGAATAATTTCAATAATTACATTTTTCGAGAAAATTTATTAAAATTGAATTATTGCGAGGATTTTATAAAAAAAGTTTTAAATAATTGATTTTTTAATAACAATTTAGATAAATTCTATTTTTAATATTTCAATTCTTATGAAAGTTTAATTCTTTTAGAAAATAATTGAATATTCTTGTAGAATTTTGTCAAAATGTTTTTAGATAATTAAATTCTTTTTGGAAATTTTATTAAAATATAATAGAAATACAAATTATTGAATTAAGAAAAATTTGTGAAAATAATCGAATTCTTGTGTTGGATATAATTGAATTCTTGTTATTTATAGAAATAATGGAACTTTTACAATGAATTTTATTAAAATTTTTTAGGAAACTCCAGGATGTCCTTAGTATATTTTTTTAACAATAAAAAATTATTGTTTAAACAAATTATTGAAAATTTAATTTTTCTTAACTTTTTTTTAATGTTATAAAAAATTGGAACTGCCCTTGATATAAAAATTTTAATTTGTAGTATCAAAAAAATAGTTATTTGTAGCAAATTCGAATTATTTAAGTCAAATGAATGGAATAATTGAATCTAATAAATATTGCTTTAAATCAATTAGGTCAATTACTTGATTCAGTAATGCATGGATTTTAATTCAAATAAATATTTATTTGCATCAATAAAATAATTTTTTTGCAACACTAACCTGTAAAATTGGATTTTACACACAGAAAACTGTGTGTAAAGTACTTCTTTTTATAGCGGTGTGTAAAGTTTTACTTTACACACCGCTAGCAGTGTGTAAAGTGATTTTTAGTGCGTAAAATGGTTACTTAACGTATTCTTGTGACTGTTTGATGAGAAACAATGAAGTTAAGCTTTTAAACAACAATTTGCAATCACATTTTTTTATTTTAGTTTCTAGAAAACTTCATTTAACAGTGCCCCCACTACACCTAAACTTACAGTAATATTGGCAATATTGCTGCAAGATTAGTTGTTGTAGTGTTGCAAAAAATTTCGTATGGCACTCGTGCGTAAATCAGATTATACTTGTGTGACTTGCAGCACTCGCCTTCGGCTCGAGCTGCAAACGTCACACTCGTATAATCAACGATTTTACGCACTTGTATCATAAATAACTATTTTAAAATAACTAAATATATATGGGACATTCCGCACGGACAAAATTAAAATTTTATCAGATTCGATTAAAACTTGTTACTCGGTGGTTTTTAGGGTCGCTGATTACGAATCTAGACTACCGGTCAAAATTGAGAGACCATCCGTTTTCAGGTGATTGAAAAACATTTTAAAACATAAAATGTATGGAAACTAAAATATTTTGCTTCTTATTTTTTGAAAGATGATAAAATTTTGAAAAGAACAAGATCTTTTAGAAGTGATTTGGCCAATATTTTATTTAGATATTTTTAAAAAATTGTCATTTTCAATGTCTTACAAAAATTTGAATAACTTTTAAAATAATGAACGCTTTTTAATGATCTTAAGCTTATTTTTTAGGTCATTTGCTACACTATAAGAATTACTTATAGGCATTAACGTGTAATTTTTTTCCTAGAAAATGCAGGCCGTCAAAGTTGGAACAAAAAAATTCAAAAAATTTGGAACAATTTTTCTGTACTAAAAACTATTTTAGAAAATATATAAAACATTATGTGCACGGAGAGAAATTTATAGTAGTGGGTAACATAATTGTGGTTAGGGTGACCATCTTTAATGCTACGTATACAGACAGCTATCTAGATAGTCACCGTTACCATCAATATCATCAGGAGTAACATCTTGGTAGTAAGGGGTAGCATAACTATATTTTTTTTAGCATCTGTGATGGTTGGCAGTAGCATAATGATAGTATCGTGTAACATCATCTTTTTAACATCAAAATCTGACTATCCATTTCTCTCAGTGTGGTGTAGATTTTTCAAGAAAATTTAATAAAAAAAATACGTTTGAATTTTAAAAATTATTTTTCTGTAAATAAGAATGTTTCAAATTTTTTATATTTTTTTGGTTCAAGTTTTTATTTTAGAAGTTATTCAAATTTTTGTAAAACATTGAAAATGGCGATTTTTTAAAAATATCTAAATGAATTATTGGCCAAACGACTTCTGAAATATCTTCTTCTGTTCAAAATTTTATCATCTTTAAAAAAATGAGCAGAAAAAAATTTTAGTTTCAATAAATTTTATGTTTTAAAACGATTTTCATTCGACTGAAAATGGGTGGTCTCTCAATTTTGACGGGTAGTCTAAAGTCACTTTTTAAAAATTCAAAATGGCGGATCCAATATGAAGAAAAAATTTTCAAATTTATCCTATTCCCTTAAAACGTGTTACTCGGGGGCTTTTAGGGTCGCAGATTATGAATATAAAGTTACTTTGTAGAACTTGAAAATGATGAATCCAATATGGTGGAAAATTTTTTAAATTTGATCAGATTTAATTAAAAAGTGTTACTCGGGTGTTTTTAGCATATCTGATTACGAATTTGAAGTCACTTTTAAGAAATTCTAGCTTCATACTGTTCTATAATGTAAACAATTTGTTATTATTACAGACTTTAAGCGAAATGTATCAAAATTGGACATTTTTTCAGTCATATCCCGCGTGGAAATGTAATAATGGGTAAAATCTAATGAACATTGGGTAAAATATTAAACAAAAGTAAAAACGATTTTACCCACAGTTTTCGACAATTGTCAAAATATGAGCAACTATTGCTCATGTCCCTTTCCCATGGTCCAAGCTAAAGATTTCTTCAAACCTAAGATTGGCAAAAACTTCTTAACTATTGGGAAATTATTAATATTAAAATTTTTTCTAATTTTTAACCATTGAAAATATCTGGAGAACCATTGGAAAAATGTTTATATTAAAAATTGTAGAATTTATAATTCATATACATATATATAATTTTTTCTCATTGCCGGGAACTTTTTTATGTTGAAGTTTTTAGAGCAATGCTAAAATCTCTCTAACAAACTGAAAAACATAAAATTAAAATGTTTTTGAACATTAGTTTAAAAGTCATCAATCAAGCATTGAACAAATTTTATATCTTGAAATTGTTTAATTTTTGCACAATTGCTAAAATCGAGCCAATCATTAAAAAAACATAGAATTTAGAAAATTTTAACAATCAATTAAATCTCATTAACTAAACAAAGAAAAAATATACATTACGCCTTAAAATAAGATTCAAAATATTTATTATTGTTAAATTCTTATCAAATAGTAAAGGATATTTTTAATCCTTAAATTTGCGAGATTTAAATAATATTCTAATAATATTTCAAATTAATTTAAAAATTATAATATTTGCCTTTAAATTGTAATGTTTATAAATTAATCTTCATTGCGCATATTAAATAAATTATATAATTAATGTTAAATTTTTTAAACTTATTTTTTAACGTGGTTTATCTTTTTTTAAATTAATTTTTTTTGTTTTTTTCTTTCCATTTGCTCGTCAGAATCTTCTCCATTTGTTGAACTGTCTGCTTCCGGGGTTTCAGTTTTTCTTGAACGTTTATTTCGTTTCTTTCTTTCCATTTGGTCGTCAGAATCTTCTTCATTTGTTGAACTGTCTGCTTCCGGGGTTTTAGTTTTTCTTGAACGTTTATTATTAGTTTTTGATCTAGGGTTTCGAATTGTTCCGCACATATTGTTAATAGCAGTATGATATTGTTGAACAGTGAATGGTTCATCTTTATTTGTCCTTTTTCTTGTAATGTATACTATACATAAAAATCAAAGAATTGATTTAATTATTTAAAGAAAAGGCGATCGTTAAATAAAAAAAGTTACTGTCTTTGGAAAATATTTTGCATAATTAAAAGAAATATTTTTTGCAACAATTATATATGTTTTATATTGATGCAGGGTTGCCACAGGTCAGGGAAGTCAGGGAAATCAGGGAAAAGTCAGGGATTTTTACTAAAAGTACTGCAAAAAATTGAATTTTTAAAATTCATGAGAAAACTTTGAATTTTTTTCCTTTTTGCCTCGTAAATTATGAAATTACCTCGAATTTTAATACAAAACCTTCAATTTTTTCAATTTCTGACAATAATTTCTTTTTAAATACTTAATTTTTCAAAAACTATCATAAAATTATGACTTACAAATTATTTTATAAATAATTTTTACAATTTTCATAAATACTAGATTGATAGAAGAATTTGAGTTAAAAATACTAAAAAAATTGGATTTTGGAAAAGTTACAAATGATTACAGAAATTCAATTATTTTCAAAAGTTAAAAAAATTCTTCGCAAAATTTCAATTATGTTCAAAAATTAAAAAAAAATTGTCGTCAAAATTTCAATCATCTTTATAAATAATAAAATTCTTCATCGAAATTCAATTATTTTTAAAAATTCTAATAAAATTCTTGTCAAAATTCCACAGGAATTCAATTATTCAATATTTAATAAATTTCTTTGAAATAATTCAATTATTTTCATAAGTAAAAAATTTTCACAGGAATTCAATTATTTAAAATACAAAATTTCATAAAATTTTTCGAAAAATATAAATTATATAAAAAGATTTTTATAAAATATTTTCATGAATTCAATTATTTTTATAAATAATAAAATTCTTCACCGAAATTCAATTACTTCTATAAACTTGAATAAAATTCGTTCGAAGAATTAAATTATTTTCAAAATAATAAAATTCTTCTCCAAAATTCAATTATGTTCAAAAAATTTTTAAAAATTCTTGTCAAAATTTCAATTATCTTTATAAATAATAAAATTCTTTATCGAAATTCAATTATATTTAAGAATTTTAATAAAATTCTTGTCAAAATTTTGTAGGAATTCAATTATTCAATTTTTAATAAATCAATTCAAAATAATTCCATTATTATAAAATTCTTTATGAGAATTCAATTTTAACAAACATTCAATTATTCAAAAAATTATTTATTTTTTAATTTAAATAATTGAATTTTTTTAGAATTTTCTAATAAAAGTTGATTTAAAAATGAATAAACAAATAATCGATTTATTATTATTTATAAAAATAATTGAATTATTGCAACGAATTTTATTACATTTTTTTTAAATAATTGAATTTTTGTGAAATTGTACTTCTTGTAAAAATAATTGAATTCTTGCGAAGGATTTTTTTAGGATTTTTGTAAATAATTAACTTATTTTAAAAAATTTTATGGCAATTTAAATTATTACAAAACATGAAGACGATCACTCCGGAGTGATCGTCTTCTTCATGTTTTGTAATAATATCCTTATAAGTTGTTGAATTTCAAAAAGGTTTAAATTTGAATATTTTGAAGAATTTTAATTCCTACCGAAAAATAATAATGATTAAATATTTATTTAAGAAAGAAGTTATTGATGTTTTTAAATAATTTTACAATTAAAAAAGTTTGTAAATAAATGTAATACAACATTTTTTTTGAGTATCTAATAATTTTTAGAGTGAATCAGAATATTCTTTAGAGTCAGGGAAAAAGTGAATTTTTTTTCTGGAAATCAGGGAAAAGTCAGGGAAAAATAAAATTAAATATTTGTGGCAACCCTGTGATGGAAATAAGTATACACTTGTAATAAATTATGAACTTACAGAAAACAGCTTCTCTTATATCGTCTGAAATTCCCTTTTTTTTCCCTTTCCCTAAGACTGTCAAATTGCATAATTCGTCTTTTCCCACCAGTTGCAAGAGTAATCTTCGAGTTAATTCTTTTGGATTATTTCGAAACCGCTTGATCATGAACAATTTTGACGACTGAATATATACAGGAAACTCTTTGCATAATTGGGTCATGTCCTTTTTTCAAATTAAGAAATTATTTTAAACATTAAAATTTTTTTAAATCGCATGAAGCATTTGAATTAAAAAAGATTAAAGTAAACGTTCTGATAAAAAACTTTCAAAACAGAACATTTAAAATTTATATACAATAATTTCTTCTAGAAAAATTGAAATTTAAAACATAAAAAATTCTTTGTATAAATACGAATAAACTGACTTGTGATACAATTGAATTTGAATTTGAAGTTTCATTGACCCTGTCATAATTGCATTGACTGCGAGCAAGTTCTGTTACACGTTCCAATATTTTTAACGTATCTTGAGTTACAACTGTATAAAATAATTACAAATTCGAATTAAATAATTAATTTAAAATAAGTGTAAGCTATTAAAAATTATAAAAGAACAACATGTTAATGTATTTTAAAATCAAAAATAAACAATTAATATTTTAGTAAATGAATTATTTATTTATATGAAAGATTTTTTAAGTTATTTCAATTATATGTTATTATTAATTAATTTATTATTAATTTATTTATTATTTATTATTTATTATTATTTATTATTATTTATTATTATTTATTATTTATTATTTATTATTCAACATGTCAAAATATCTTAAAAGCATAAATAAACAATTAATATTTTAGTAAATAAATTATTTAATTATTTGAAAGAGTTTTTAAGTTATTTCAACTATATGTGATTTTACCTAATCCGTCAAATATATTTATCACGTTTGAAGAAACACTTCTGGACTCTTTGACATTTTTTTTTGGTTTAATTTCTTCATCTGTACTATTAGCTTCGCTTTCGTCCTGTATTTCCTTATATTCCATAGGTTCAATAGTTTCCACTTCTTCTTCCTCATTCCTTTTCTCTTCGATTTCGTCCTCTCCAGATACACTTTCCTTCCTATCTGTATCTTCTTTTCCTTTCTTTTGGGTCTCTTTTTCTACATTAATTTTACGTTTAATTTTTTTCCTTTCTCTTTCCTCATTTCCTTTAATTTTCTTAATTTCATTTCTTATCTTATTTTCTTCTTTCTTTTTTTCATCTTTTTCAATTTTATCAACTTCATTGTTAAATTCTTCTCTGTCACATTTTGGTCCAGTTTTCTTAGTTTCCCTTATTTCATTTTTCTGATCTTTGCGACCCTTTACTTTATTTTTATCAGCTTCAGTATTGTCCCTTTCTATGTCCCCTTTTCGTTCATTCTTTTTAGCATCTTTCTTTTCCATTGTTTCTTTTTCTTTGATTGTTTCCATTTCACTATTTCTATACTTTTGATGTTTGCTATTTTTTTCCTTACTTGTTCCTGCTTTACTAGTTTTTTGCAGTAAATCGTTAATTTTCTTAATTCCTTTTTTCTGACTTCCTTCCTCTTCTTTCTCTTTGTTCCTTCTTCTACAAGTCTCACCGGTTCTTTTTTCAATACATTCTTCTTTCTCAATTCTCTTCGTTCCTCTTTTTTCATTATCTGAATCTTCGTTTTCTTTTTTCTGATCTATTCCAGTTTCATTTTCAGTTTCAATTTCAGTTTCAGTTTCAATTTCAGTTTCAGTTTCAGATTCAGTTTCAGTTTCAGTTCAATTCTATTTCTTCATTATCTTCATTTTTGCTATCTTGCTTTCTTTTTAATCCAGTTTCACTTTCTTTATTAACAGTTTCATTCTTTTTCTTTCCCTGATATTCGTTTTCATTCTTCTTTTTCGTAAATTCTCTATCCTTTTTCTCACTTTTATTTCTATTATCAATTTTCTTATTTATTTTTCTTTTTGTAATTCCTTGATCTTCGTTAACTTCTGGCTTCCTTTTTGTCGTTTTCAAATCTTTTTCCTTATTTTTCTCAATCTCCTTAATTATTAAGTCGGCTTGTTGATCATCTTTTTCTCTATCTAAAAAAAAAGTTTAATAAACTAATGGCTTCTAAACAATTAAAAGAAAACTTTGTTTATTTTTTTTTTAAATTCTAAAAAATTATTAAACAATTTCGAAATAAGGGCTTTGATAAAATTTGCTTTAACATGAGTATGATTTTACATTGCTAGTAAAATATTAAAAAAAAATTAACAAATTACGCATTAAAATTATTTTTAATTTTTAATAATTAATTGAATTACTTTGAGAAGTCCCAGGAAGTGGAAGTTTTGTGGATATATACTTTTCCAAAGTTTTGTTAGTTTGTATCCTCATTTTTTTTTTTATTTTTTCAGCAGCTTTATCGATATTTGATTTTTCTTTAATGATCTTATCTATTTTTCCTTTTTTTGATTTTTGAATTATTTCTCCTTCGACAGATACATTAATTTTCTGAAGAAATTGTTTATCTTCTGAAATCAATAATATTTAATTAATTTTTATATACATATATATATATATATATATATATATATATATATATATATATTGTTACGTGAAAAGTAACTTACCTCTTAACATTTGTTATCCTCGTTTTAAATAAGAAATTCCGAAGAAATCTTATTTGGGAATGAGGAAAAAGAATCAATGAATAAAAGTTAAGAATTAGTTAAAATGAAATTTATTATAAAATAGTATATAATGATTTCTTGAAGTTCTTTATTTGTATGTTGCCGAGAGAAGACCAGTTCCAATAAACACCTTTAACAAATAGGCGTTTATTAGATATAGAAATTGTATCGAAAGAATATGATGAAAAGATTTAGTTAATTACCTTTATTGCTTCTTTGTGAAGCTGAAAACCCGTTCTCCGCTCGTGCGTCCACAGTCAGTTCAGATGCACCGCCTTTCCAATTTTTACTGCTTGGAGGTTTGACAATGGCTCGGTCACACACGAGATGGGTATTACTTAGACTGGGATAATCGTAGGTAACGAGTATAGATTCGTACTGACTACTGGTACAGAGATGATGTCGATCGCTTTGATTTAATTTAGATACTGACTGGATGCTGACTAGATACTGATTTTTGGATCCAAATTTAGGGCCTTATATACCCAGATCACATCCGTGTATCGACGTAATAGGGTTGTAAAAAGATTGCTCATTGATGGGTGTTTGTCAAGTTTGCTTGGTAACAGGTCTGGTCTAAGGTTACTTAGAGGTCACACACGTGGCATGTGACACCTCCCCTCTTAAATCAATCGCACAATTGAAAATTTGCGATTGAAGCTTCGGCAGAAGATTTGTCTAAAATTCTCGATATCGAAATACATAAGATTAACTTTCTTTTAAATCGTAGAATCGTAGAAAAAGAATTCCAAGAAAACATTATTCTAGTGTTCATTGTGAAGAACAAAATATTTTAGTAAATCGTAATACAATATGTTTGTTTAACATTATTGAGTAAAATCGTTTTAACATTATTTGTTAATTGAAAAAGTTTTGAGTAAGTCATAGAAAAATTTTGTATAAATCGTAGAACAATTTTTTAAAAATTTTGTATAAAAGAAAAATTTTGTTTAAATCGTAGAACAATAATCGTAGAAAAAGAAAAAATTTTGTTTGAATCGTAGAACAATTTTTGAAAACATTTTGTATTAAAAGAAAAATTTTGTTTAAATCGTAGAACAATTTTTGAAAACATTTTGTATAAAAAGAAAAATTTTGTTTAAATCGTAGAAAAAATTTTTTTTTTTTTTTTTTTTTTTTTAAAAATTTTGTATAAATCGTAGAATTTAGTTTAAATCGTAGAACAATTTTTTTTTAAAAAAAAAATTTTTTTTTTCTTTTTTTTTTTTTTTAAATCATAGAACAATTTTTGAAAAAATATTTTATGTAAAATAAAGTTGTTTAGTAATTGTTAATTAAAAATAATTTGTTTAATAATATTTGTTAATATTTTTAAATTATTCGTAGAATATTATTTGTTAAAAAAAAAAATATAATTATTAATAGTACATGATTATTTGTTAATATTTTGCAAAAAGTTAAAATTATTCGTGGTCTATTATTTGTTATTAGATCGTATTAGATCGAGTCGTACAATAATATAATTGTTCAATGTACATAGTTTACATTAAATGATTGAACATAATTTTTTTTTATATTTTATACATTATTTTTATTATTAGTCGTAGGGAACTAAGTATTGAAATCAAATCGTCAAATATTATCTGTTAATAACTCATAGAGCACAATTGCTTCACAGTGGTTGAGTAAGATTTATTTAATATTAATTGTTCATATTTCTTGTTAAAATATTTATTAAATTGTAGAAAAGATTTAAAAAAAATAGAAAGTTTATATATAATTTTTCCATCTTTTTTTTTCTTTATTTCATAAAGTCACTATTATAAGATTATTCGTAAAGAATAGTGAGTTTATGATTTTAATTAATTATCCTTTATGTATATATATTTTTTGTTTTGTTATTTATTTAATATGTAGTTATTATTATTTTTGTTTATCTAATGTTAAATTGAGAATAAATTGTTTTCTTCCCAAACTATATCTTGTAGTATTGCCCTTAATTCGATGTAACATTGTTTACAAAATAATGATCTTCTTACTACTTTGTATAATACTTCTTTGCATCTAAAGCAATCTAGGCTTATATTTGCACATGCTATTAAATGATCGTCTTGTCTCATCTCTAATTCATTGTCGAATAGCGGATAACAATCTTCGCAATATATTAACCCTTGTTGTTTGATAAATGTGTTTTTGGTTGTGACTTTTCTACAACATATATGTCGTATTAGTTCGTTATATAGTCTGTCTTGAAAAGCTGATCTAATAGGAGCTAATGTTTCGCTTTCATAAAAAGTTTGGTTTTCTGGAACCATTTTTTTTAATCAATGCTTTTCGAAGAATAGTTTAAAAAAAAAAATTTATATATAAGCAAAAGAAATTTTATTTTTTTATAACTTTCTTTAAAAGATTTAAACATATATTATTGATATTTTTATTGAATTCTGAATAGCGCTATAATTATTTCTGTTAAAAGTGTTATTAAGGTTATATATGTTATTTCTGAAAAAATTTTTTTATATTGTTTAAATGTTGTATTTGAAATTTTTGGAAATTCTGGTATATAATTAATTATTAAAGTTTTTGTTAGGTTATTTGGAAAGTTAAAAGAATTTAATAAAAGTGGCTTTTCTTCTAATTTATTACTTTGAATATTTAATTGTCTTTTATATGTTATTTTATATATGAGGGATTTATTTCTAAGAATCTTCTTCTTGTAAGATATAAAGAATAAATTGACATAATAAATGGATTTGTTTTTACTAAAGGAATTTACTAAATCCATGTATCATGTTTTTCTTTATAAAATCGTTTTATCAACTTCAAAATTTATTTAATAATTGAATCTCTTGCTACTTATAGATAAGAACATCAACAAATTAAAAATATTTATTCTTGTTATTAATTTTTAGTTTTGCAGCATTATTTTTTAAAAAATTTTGTAATTATTTTTATTTATTTATTTATTTATTTACTTTGTTTTACTGTAGAAATTGTAAATTTAAAAAATTTTAGTTTGATAAAAATTTTAATCTTTTATTTATAATATATCCGTGGAAATCTGGAGGAAGGTATTTTTAATACAGAAAATGACTTTGTAAATAATTTTTAAAGAATATTGAATCCCATAATCATTTGGAAATATGAATTAGTTTTAAATATGAGTTTGTATTTCATGTGTATCTCAGAAAAGATAAATTTATCGGTAATTATCATTTTCAAAATACATTCCTCCTAGGTGAGGAAAATGGGTATTGCTAAATAAGGATTGGTGAAAAATAGAAAAAATATATGATTAGTACTCCTGTTGAAAATATATGTTCTGCTTCTCAGATCTGAAACGAGAAAAAATTATATTAGATAATTGTTTTATATTTGTTAAGTTAAGAATTAATTTTTGATTTCTTTAATCTATTAATATGGACTATTAAAGGTTTTCCTTTAAAGTTAATTTTTACATTACCTTTTCCTAATATTTCTAAAATTTCATAAGGACCTGAGTATTGGTTTTCTAGTTTTTTAATTTTTCCTCCGTTTAATAAAAATACAAAGTCGCCATTTTTTATTTCTAGGGGATTAATTTTTCTATCATGATAAAATTTCGATTTTTCCTTTGCCGAAATTAAATTTTCCCTTGCTTGTGCTCTCATTTCGTGTAATTGTGTAACAAAGGTAGTTAAATATTCATCGTATGTTTGTAATTTTTCGTTTTGAGAAGGAGATTCGCTAGAGGGTTCACGAGCTAATTTTCCAAAGACAAGTTCGTATGGTGTGCATTTTGTTCCTTCGTGTATGCTAGTATTGTAGGAAAACATTGCTAATTCTAACCAATCGTCCCATTCAGAATTTTTCTCAATAAATTGTTTTAAGTATTCTGCTAAAACATGATGCGAACGTTCGAGTGACCCATTAGATTGAGGGTGAAAAGCTGTTGTACGAAATTGTTTAATTCTAAAACGTTTTGCTAATCTTTTTAATAAATTGCTCAAAAAGTCTCTTCCCTGGTCTGTTAGTACGCCTTTAGGTGAACCGAATATGCAAATGAATTTTTTCACGAATGCGTCTGCTATTGTAGCAGCTTGATGATTAGGTAAAGGGATTGCTAAAGAGTATTTTGTGAAGTTATCTTGAATTGTTAAAATGTACGTGTTGCCAGATTTAGTTGGAGGGTTAAAAGGTCCTACAATATCCATAGAAATTTTTTCAAAAGCAGTTGTAGGTGTGTCTGTGATAATCATTGGATTTTTAGTTTTAACGCGAACTAATTTCTTTAATTGACATTGTAAACATCCGTTTATGTATTTTTGAATATCTGTTTTTAAATTTTCCCAATAATATTTTTGACGAATTCTAGCTAAAGTTTTTGTTACTCCCTTATGGCCTCCGATTGCCGATGAATGATTTTCTTCTAATATCTGTTGTCTAATTTCTTTGTTAGGGTATTGCGTAATCCCATTACAAATTATAAATTTTGTTTTAGATTTTGAAAAAATATCTTGAATTAAAATTTTAATATCTTCCCAAGGAATGTGATTAATTTGAGATGTTTTTGCTATACTAATACTGCAAATGTTTAGTTTATCACTAATTGAAAGTAAAGAGTTAAAACATGATTTGATTGTATTTAGAGTATCAGTTAAGTTTTCTTTGACATTTTCTTGAATTGGAAGTGCAAAATGATAATATTTTCCCTTTTTAAATTCTTTTACTAAACCTTTTTGTAAATTATTAAATTTGGGTAGAATTGATTTTTTTGTTAAACTTTTAGATCCATTGTCGAGAGGGGTACCGTTAGTACTTACAAAATATAAATAATTGTCTTTTCGCATTGTTAATTGGTCACGACATTCTATCAAAATTTTATTACTCGTAGATTGTTTTTCTTGAACAGGAGGTGCTTGAGTAATTTCTTCTTTTCTTCTTAGATTACGCCCTTTGTCTTTGTTATTTTCTTCAATTTCACTTTCTTGTATTTTATCTTTTTCTTCAAAAATTTCTTCGTTATCCATGGCGTCTTGAAAGATTTCATTTTCTTCTTCATAAAATTCTTCATCGAGGGATTCTTCGAATATGTCGTCATCTTCTTTTGAACTATCATCTTCTGTGGATGAAAAGTAAGTTTCATTGTCTTCATTTGGTTTTTCTTGAATTACGATTTTGTTTTTCTTCTTCCCCTTTGTCCTTTTAAGTCGTTTATTTCTTCTTAATTCATCGAAGTATTCTGGATCAGTTTCTTCTTCAGCTTCTGAGATTGGCTTCTTGTCTTTCCTCGGCCTTCCTCTTCTTTTGGTACCAACCTTGTCTTCTTGTATGGGAAGTTTATTTTTTAATTTTTTAGGACGACCTCTTGACCTCTTGATAATGGGCTGCAATATTTTTTCTACGTTTTCCGTAAGTTTTTCTTGAATTCCCGTTTCTTCTAATTTTCGTTGTGCCCTAGTGAGAATGGTTTTCCATTGTGTGTTTGTAATGTAATCACTAAGTATTGGGTTAAGAAGAGTAGTTAATAAGAGTAATAATGTAGATGTATTATTACTGTCGTGAATATTTTCACTTGATTTTTTATTATCCCCGAATGTTAAAAATGTATCATCGTCGAGCACCTTTTGATTTCTAAATAATTCTTCTTCGTTAGGAATTGGATTTCTTGAAAGAGCGTCTGCATTCACGTTCATTTTACCTGCCTTGTACACTACTTCATAGTTATATTCTGCTAATTTTAATCTCCAACGCGAAACACGTGAACAAGGATCCTTCGAATTTTGAAACCATACTAATGGTTTATGATCAGTTACTAAAGTAAATTTTCTACCGTATAAATATGGTCGAAAATGAGATACGCAAAAAATAATAGCTAATGCTTCCTTCTCGTAAGTGTCATATTTCTTTTCCGTATCGCTTAAGCTTCGAGATGCATATGCAATAGGCTTGTCTTTTCCTATTTTCCCTTGTGAAAGTATTCCTCCAATCGCGTAACCTGATGCGTCTGTTGTAAGCACGAAGGGTTGGGAAAAATCTGGTCTTTGTAAAAGAGGTTCTTCGCATAAATGTTGTTTTAATGTGTCAAAAGCTAATTGTTGTTTGTCTGACCAAATAAAAGGTGTATCCTTTTTTAAAAGTTGGTTTAGTGGATGTGCAATTTTAGAAAAATTTTCAATAAATCTTCTATAATATCCTGCTAATCCTAAAAATTGTTTAATGTTCTTTGTTGTTTTCGGTATAGGAAAATTTTTAACCGCAATAATTTTCCTTGGATCGGGTCGAACACCATTTTTATCAATAATGTGTCCTAAGTATCCTACTTCCGGTCGTAAGAATTCGCATTTGTCTGGTTGTAAATGAAGATTTGCGTTTCTGAGTCGTTCAGCTAAATTATTAAATTTTCTTTCATGTTCTTCGAGTGTGTCTGCGTAAATAACAATGTCATCAAGGTAAACAAAAAGTTCTGTTCCAATTAGTCCAGTTAATGTTAAGTCCATAAGTCTTTGGAATGTCGCGGGTGCTGTTTTTAAACCAAATGGCATTCTATCAAATTCATAATGACCATGAGGTGTTGAAAAAGCTGTCTTGTGTGAGTCATTGGGATTCATTCTTATATGATGAAATCCGGTTGCTAGGTCGAAAACAGAAAAGTATTTTGCGGAAGAAATTGAGTCAAGTATATCATTTATATGAGGTAATGGATATGAGTCACCTATAGTTTTTTCGTTTAGTTTTCGAAAATCTAATACCATTCGCCATTTTAAATTTCCGCTTGAGTCAGGTTTTTTAGGTACGATCCATACCGGTGTGTTATAAGGTGATTGAGAAGGTTTAATTATTTTATTTTTTAAAAGTTCATTTACTTGTTTAGTTATTTCGTCTTTGTGAATTTGAGGAAAACGGTATTGTCTTGAAAATATTGGGCAGTCATCTGTAGTTGGTATTGAATGTCTTAAAATATTAGTTGCTTCTAAAGGTTCTCCAGGCATTTGAAATCTGTCAGCGTTATTTTTTATAAGATTTTCTACATGATCGTATTCGTCTTGGTTTAAATGGTCTAAACGAAGAAGTCGTTTTATTTCTTCTATTCTGTCTTCAATTGTCATTTTATTAAAAGTACAAAAATTTTCTGATATTAAAAAATTATTCAGCAAGTTATTAGTCATGTCATTGTTATCAAATTTTTGAGTTTGTGTGATAGATGTATAAGGGTTGATTTCTTCAAAATCTTCTAATTTAATTGTAGGAATTGAAATAGTGACTGAAGTTTCATTAGTGTTTGCAAATTTTAAAAATGTTTTATTGTCGTAATTTTTTACTACTGCGTCTCCGGCATAAATTCCTGAACCTAAATTCAATCTTGGTATGTAACCTTCATTTTTATTAGTTTCGTCAAGAAAAACTGTAGTTGTTATTATCGTTCGTGCTGGTATTGTTAAAATTTTTGTGGAAACAAAAGGATAAAGATTATTATCTATCTCTAAACATTTTGAAGTGTAATTAATGTTTACGTTATTGTCTCGAAAAAATTCTGTCCCTAAAACACCGTCTTCGTCTACTGGGACTGCATCTGGGATAATATTAAATATTGTTTGATGACCAAAAATATTTAATTTTATTTGCCCTAAAGTGTAAAGAGGTAAATCATTTATTCCGATTAATTTTAAAATATTTTCTGTATCAATTGGAATTCTTGGATCAATTGCTTTTAATTTTAATAAATTTCTTCCAGCTCCAGTATCTATCATCATTCGAGCTGGAAATTTTAAACCGTCGGCAGAGATAATAATTGAGGGAATTGTATTTGTTTGCGAATTGTTTAAAGTAATTTGTTCTTTTGAAACGGGTGTTTTTAAATTTATTCTACCCTCAGTCCACCCTTGCTGGGGGTTGAATTCAAGTTTCCCGAAAAATGAGGTTGTAGTTCTTGTGATTTTTGAATATGGTGTGATTGAGATTGTGATTGTTGTTTAGAATATTGTTGTTTGTTGTATGATTCTTCTCTTCTAGGAGGTCTAATTTTACATTCATTAATATAATGACCTGATTTTTTACAATAATTGCAAGTTATATCTTTTTTGAAAAATCTCTGATTATTATTATTATTATAGTTTTTATTATTATAATTATTATTGTTATTATAATCGTTATTATTATTGTATCGTGAAGTTTGAAAGTTTCTAGAAAGTTTATTCATAAAATTGTTAGAGTTATTATTTTTATTTCTGTAAAAATTGTTACCATTGTTAAAGGGATTTCTATTTTTTGAGAAATTTTGATTATTAAAATAGGGTTTTGAAAATCCTTGTGTTTGTCTTGGTGGACTGTATGTTTTATTTTGTTGTTTTGAAAAGAAACAGTTTTCTGTTTTATGATTTCGTCTCTTACAAATTGAACAAGGTAAATCAGAATCTTGTAAGGAGTGTATTTTTATAGCTTTATGATCCTCATTAATTTTGCTTTTTCGAAGATCTGAACTAGCACTTAAATTCCTTTCTATATCAATCGCGTCGTTTACTATCTCTCGGAATGTGGGTTTTTCTTTCATACGAATTTCTATTTCGGGTCTTAATCCGCGCACAAAGCAATGCTTCACGTCTTTTTCTAGATTTTCTTTAAAAACATCGTTAACTGCATTGTTATTACCTAACCTGTGAACATCTTCAATTTTATCGGCAATTTCTTTTATTCGCGCAGCATAAGATGTAATATTTTCCTTTTCCCACATATATATATTTCCTAATTCTCCCTGTAATTGGTACACTGTTTTAGCTGGCAAATATACGCGTTTCAATTTATTTATTAATTCGCCTACATTTGCTATTTGAGTTCCGTAAATACATTTTCGCGCATCCCCACTTAATTTTGCCCTTAATAATTTTGCTAAATTATTTCGAGCTACTCCTTCTGGAAGCATTTGCTCTGCTTCTAAACACCCTTCAATAAAATGTGAAATTGGAATGTTAGTCCCGTCAAACAAAGGAACTATTTCTAAAGCGTCACGTAAAGATACTTGTTGATTTGTTGGTAGAGCCATTTCGTTATTTTCTGTTAAATTTTCACTATCACTGTTCTCGTCGTGACTGTTTTCGTCGTCACTGTCGTGTGTGCTAATTATGGAATTTTCGAGTCTTTGTTTAAAACTATTTCGTAATGTAGAATTTAAAGAACCGTTATTTTCTAAAATTGTATTGTCACTTTCTTCGTCAGTTTTGAAAGAATTGTTATCAAATAATGAATGACAAATTCCTGAATCTAATTCGGATTTGCAAAAAGGGTTTGGATTTTCGTTAGAGTATCTAGGTGTACCAGTAGCTAAAGGTTTAAAATAGGGAATTCCTGGGTTAAGTTTTAAAGTAGGGTTTTCTTTGATTTTTGATCGAGTTGTATGTTTATCTTGTGTAATATTTTCCTTAGAAGTAGACATTAATTTTTAAAAGAAATGATTTAATCATTGGAATTGATTCTCTCTCGGTTTGTGTTTCAATTTTTTATTAAATTTTAGAATTGTTAATAATAAGAGTTAAAAATTGATTTTAAATGTTTCAAATTTTAATAGAAAATTTTAGAATTGTTAAAAACATGTATATTTTTTATATCTCAAAATAAATTTTTGGAAAAAATAAGAATTAGAAAAAATAATATCATTGATTCTTTATGGCTTTCCCGGCCGATGCACCAAGAAAAGAGGGTATGTTACGTGAAAAGTAACTTACCTCTTAACATTTGTTATCCTCGTTTTAAATAAGAAATTCCGAAGAAATCTTATTTGGGAATGAGGAAAAAGAATCAATGAATAAAAGTTAAGAATTAGTTAAAATGAAATTTATTATAAAATAGTATATAATGATTTCTTGAAGTTCTTTATTTGTATGTTGCCGAGAGAAGACCAGTTCCAATAAACACCTTTAACAAATAGGCGTTTATTAGATATAGAAATTGTATCGAAAGAATATGATGAAAAGATTTAGTTAATTACCTTTATTGCTTCTTTGTGAAGCTGAAAACCCGTTCTCCGCTCGTGCGTCCACAGTCAGTTCAGATGCACCGCCTTTCCAATTTTTACTGCTTGGAGGTTTGACAATGGCTCGGTCACACACGAGATGGGTATTACTTAGACTGGGATAATCGTAGGTAACGAGTATAGATTCGTACTGACTACTGGTACAGAGATGATGTCGATCGCTTTGATTTAATTTAGATACTGACTGGATGCTGACTAGATACTGATTTTTGGATCCAAATTTAGGGCCTTATATACCCAGATCACATCCGTGTATCGACGTAATAGGGTTGTAAAAAGATTGCTCATTGATGGGTGTTTGTCAAGTTTGCTTGGTAACAGGTCTGGTCTAAGGTTACTTAGAGGTCACACACGTGGCATGTGACAATATATATATATATATATATATATATATATATATATATATATATATATATATAAATTAATTTAATAAATTAAATTATTTATTTTTAATTAAACTAAATTTTAATTAACCAAAAAATATTTATTATTGAATTTTTTTTATTTATAACCAAACAACTTGAAAGTAAAAATAACTTAAGCATTAATAAAATAAAAATTTTAAGATTTGTATGTAATTTAGGACATTGTTATATTATTTAAAAATACTTTAGAACATTTTATTAGTTTGAAAATTATTCCAAAAAAAATTTCTTTTACCGCTTCGTTTGATTAAAGTTCCTTTATGTAAGATATTGCCATATAACACCTCAACAGAATCTCCTTCGTCTTTTTTCTCCAAATCCGTGGTCTCCTCCATCACTGTAATTTTTTTCGATTGGTCCCATTGCAATAAAACGAACATTTTTTCGAAGTTACTTTTTTGTAATTAACCAATTCTTCTGTCAGATGTACGTAAACAATAGACAATAGACAAACACATTTTAATAATCGCCAACTTCAAATTTTTTTATAGTGTGATTATTTTGTTTGGATATTTTGTTCTTTTCGAATAAATTTTAAATAAATCGCCAACTTCAAATGGTTTTAAATTGCGATTATTTTGTTCCGTTATTTTACTGTCTTTTTGAAAAGCGAAAGGAAAGCGTCAAAAATCAAAAATAAATGTTTTGATAAATACTCTTTAATACTAAATATTTTCTATTCTAATGAACTTATAATGGAACGACAATTAAGAAATTTGGAAGACTATACAAGAAGACATCAAAGGAGAATCGTTGCGGCCTTGAGAGAATCAAACTCTGAAGATTCAAATCATTCAAATGAATCTGACGATTCGCATTCTGTAAATATCATGTCAAAGATATTATGTTTTTTTAATTGTTTTCATATTCTATCAACATTTAAACTATTTTCTTAATTTCTATCAAATTTCTTTATATCTGTGCTTTATTAAGTCATGAAAAGTTTTGTATAAAAATTCATTTTCTCAAAAAGATGAAAACTAAAAAAGTAAAAAAAAGTGTGAGAAATCGAAAAATCAAAAACTATTTTACATAACTTGATAAATAAATTAGAAATAATAGATAAAATTTTACTAAACTTTAAAATACATTCGTCTCAGAAAGAAAACTTAAAGTCTAATATTAAAATAACTTTCACATAACTTAATTAGAAAAAAATCTTGAGTTAATTATTTATTAAAAATAAATATTTCTTAAAGTAATTAACAAAAATTTTTAATAATAAATTTCGAGGGAAAAATTGTAATTTAAAAATTATAGTATAATTTAGCATAAGTCTCACACAAATTTTAATTTTCAAAAAATTAATATTTCAAGTTTAAATGTTTCAAAGTTAATTATTGATGACTGATATTTCTCAGGAAACTAACGATGAAATTGACAGTGATGAGAATGACATTGATATCAACAATGATTTTGAGGAACAGATTATGCACGATATTTATTCTAACACCAGCGATTCAACAGACAACCAAAGTGTTGATTCTGAATCAGTTTTGGCTGACAGTAGCAGTGACAACAATTCTGATGATTCATTTAGTGAGGCTACAAATTCTTCTGATGATGGTAATTTAAGTTGGGTATTTAAGTAATCCTTTCCAAAAGTTTACAATACACAGATCTTCAAACGATTTTAAGGCGCAAGAAAAATCGCTTTAGTCGATTAAAAATTCTAAAAAGTAGGAAAAGTCGTTTATTTTATTCAGCATTGTAACAAATATTTCATTTTGTATTTCTATAACATTTCATTGATTTTTAAATTCAAAAATTACTTAATTTTATTAAATAAAACATTTAAATACTAGTTTTTTTCACAGGATTAATAATTGAAATTGGATAAAACCAAAAATATTAAAAATAATTAAATTTAAAAAATGTATAATAAAAAAATTCTTAAAACTAGTATTTTAAAAATATTTAAAAATAATTTTTGAATAATAATAGATTTTGCTTTCTCGTAGAGAAAGTTTTACAGCCCTTTCATTTATCAAACTTGTAAAAATGATTTAAACAAATAATACTTCTCTTTTTGTGAACACGATAACTTGAAGAGGTTTTACTGAATTTTGGTACTGATATATTGCTGATTATAAAGAGGAAGCAAAATGTGAAAAAATGTCCAAATTTATTGAAATTCAATAAAATTTTTTGACAATAATTAAATTTATTGAAAGCATTTTGAAAAATACGAAAAATATAACAATTGATTAATTTATTGTTTGAGGAATTTTAATTAAATATTTTGAACTTAATAGTTTTCATAAAAAATTTTATTAATTCTAAATAATTACATTTTTTAAGAAATTTAACCTTTATGGGACTGAGGAAAAAAAAAACCTTCTATGGACGGACGAGGTACCCGGGTACCTATGTTTAATTTGACGATTTCTTATGGATATTATTATTAATTATAGCAACTGAATTACATATTTTATAAACAAATTATGTGTAGTACTATAAAAAATTGTTTTTTGAAATTTTTCATAATTTTTTAATAGAAATTTCAACATCTATTAGCCTGAAATGTATAGAGGTACCCGGGTACCTTGTCCGCCTTTTATGGGTGAAGAAATTTTGTTTATTTTTTCCGAATAAATAAATAAATAAGTTACATTATAAATAATATCAAAACACTTTGTATGGATAGATGTTAGATGCGAAAAAACCTTAGGTTGATACGATTTTCGAAATTATGAATAAAACCAATATGAAAGTGCAGAAGGTACCCGGGTACCTCGACCGCCTTTTATGGGTGAAGAAACTTTGTTTATTATTTCAGAATAAATAAATAAACAAAGTACATTATAAATAATGTAAAAACACTTTATATGGATAAATTTGAGATGTCAAAAAACCCTGGGTCGCTACGATTTTAAAAAATATGAAAAAAATCAATTTTAAAATGCAAAAGTTACCCGGGTACCTCGTCAGTCCCATAAAGGTTAAATGGAATTAATTTTTGTAGATATTAGAATTTGTGTAATTGAAAATATTGAAAATAATTAAATTTTAAATTATAATTTTAAGAATTACTTTTTTAAAATAATTTCTTAATATACATAGATACATCTCTAAAACTAACTTTTATTGTTTTTTCTATTTATAATTTTTAGGAATTTAATTATTATTTAAAAATTTGGATTTAAAATTTTCAAAAATTACAGAACTTTTTGATTTTGTATTTCAAAAATTTAATTATCTTAGAAAAAAATCTACCAAAATTAAATTTGAATTAATAATTTCTTTTTTATATTAAAAAGTAGTATTTTGTTGTAATATTTGAAAAAAAGCTGAAAAAGTCTAATTTTTAGAAATTAAGTCAAAAAAAGTTTCTTTTTCTGAAGATAGTAGAAGAAAGTCCATATTCCGTTTTTTGTCGCTCTCTATTTAATTTTAATTTTATTAGAGTCTTCTTTTTTATGAACTATTTTTTTATTCCATTTTACAGCGTACACTAAATTACTCCTGTTTGTATAGTTTACCCTTAAAAATTTAATCTTTTTTGTAATGTCTTAATTACTATTATCTTAAAAAATGTAATAAGTTTGGAATTTTTTTTAGAAATTCATGATTCCTCTGAAAATGATGACGATGATGATGCCCCTGAAGATGACAGTAATTCAGAAAATGAAAATGACGAATTTGGCAACAATGACGTAGATCCACCGTTGTTTCCAGGATGTCCTCTTAAATTTTCCGAAAGCTTATTATGCGTACTATCCCTTACATTAAGATATACTATTACTGGAGTATTACTTGCTTCAATTTTGGAAGTTATTAAGATGCATTGTCCGGAACCCAATTATTGTATAGATTCTTTATATATGTTCAAGCAATATTTTGAGCATCTGAGGAGCCCTGTTAGAAGACATTTTTATTGTACAATTTGTTTAACAAATATTGAAGAGGAAAATCAACAGTGCCCCAATTGTCTTGATAGAACTGAGAGTAATTACTTCATGTAGATGTCGATAATTTCACAATTAAGTTCTTTATATAGCAGACGCGGATTTCGGGAGAAGTTAAATTATAAAAATACTAGAGTAAAATTAGTTGAAGAAAATATTGAAGACATTTATGACGGTAGCGTATATAAAGAATTGAGTCGAGAAGGGGAAATATTATCTGATCCAAATAATATATCATTCTGCTGGTATACAGATGGGGTTAAAGTCTACAAGTCATCAAAGTTTTCTTTTTGGCCTTTTTATCTTGTGATAAATGAATTACCTTACAACGAACGTTTCAAAAAGGAAAATTTAATTCTAGCAGGAATGTGGTTCGGGGAAGAGAAGCCTTCCCCAAACTTATTTTTACTTCCTTTACACGATGAAATTATTCAACTACAAAATGGCGTTCAATTTAATATACCTGATGCAGACGATCCTCTCGATGTTAAAGGAATTGTAATTTGTGGAACATGTGATCTTCCGGCGAAAGCCCTATTCATGAATATGAGTCAATATAATGGAGTATACGGTTGCCAGAAGTGTAGAGAAGAAGGAAGAAGAATTGGTAGACTACAAGTATATCCTTATCACCGAAATTTTGTTATGCGCTCAGAAGACGAAACTTTGGCAGAAGCTGCGCAAGTAAATAGAAGACCGGTATTTGGTGTGAAAGGATTTACAATGCTGTCTCTTCTTGCCTTTCAATGGATAAGAACCACTGCACTTGATCCCATGCACTGCATTTTCGAAGGTGTTATGAAGGCTATGTTGAACTTATGGTTCAATTCAGAATTTGCTGACATGCCTTGGTCACTATATGAATATATAGATACCATCGATGACCGCCTTCAACACTTAAAACCACCCGGATTTGTGCAACGAAGACCACGATCTATTAAAAAGCATCTAAGTTACTGGAAAGCTTCCTAGATGAAAAATTTTTTTTTTTACTATTCTCTCTTAATACTAGAAGATATCATGGACGTAGACCATTTTGAACATTTTAAATTATTAGTTGGAGCAATTTTCCTACTTTGCCAAAAAAGCATATCCGAAGAAATGATAACTGCAGCATCTAGGATGTTGCACGAATTTGTGTCTAGGTATCAGTATATTTATGGTCTGCGTAATATGTCTTGCAATGTGCATTCTCTTCTGCATTTTCCGGATATAGTACGAAATTTAGGACCTCTTTGGGAATACAGTTGTTTTTCTTTCGAAGATATTAATGGGAAATTAAAAGCGTTAGTCCACGGAAGTAAATCTGCCCAATTGCAAATTTATAATGCGGCTTCGCTATACATAGGCACTTTTACACTCAATAAAGATCTAAATGAAGCTGGAAAACCGTTCTTATTTTGTAAAAAGTTGTTAACTCCAACAAAACAATTGAGATTACACAATATTGGACCATCTCTATTTATTGCTGGAGGACTCTGTCGAACTCCTATTCCAGACGATGTACTTCGCGAATTTCAAAGGAACGAGATTATTGGTCAAAAATACACTGTTTTTAAGAGATTATTCAAAGATAAAACGACATTTATGTCCGAAATATACACTCTGCCCAAAGTAACGAATTCTACTTGCGCAAAGTACGTTAACTTTAACAGAATTGCATTTGGAATTATAAAATTTTTTGTGAGAGTTACTAACTGCAATTGTCGCCGCATATGTGAATGTCAAGCAAATCATTACGCAGTGCTTAAAACTTGTTATACAGAAACCGCATATCCGACTACATGCATTCCTGGAATAACACCTATTAATTACATTCACCGTTTAGAAATTATTGAAAATGAAATAGAAATTATAGAAGTAAATTCTTTAATTTCGCTATGCTTTCTTCTCGAGGTCAAAGATACTAACTTTATATTTGCAGTGGAACCTATTAACATGGTTGAAAATGAATAAAGTAATCATTACATAGTAGCTTAAATCACAGCTACACTTTTAAGTTAATTTTCACAAAACTTACAAACAATTGTCATTGTCATAAAATGATATAATAATACATATTTTAACTTTAAAAATAAAAATAATCATTTTGAAAATATTCAAGAATTAAATAATATGCATTTGTTTATTAACTTATTTATTTATTATATTGTAGTCAATCATAAAATTTATACACTGTAAAAAAAGGAGTTAGATTTTACCTAAAACAAATTGTTAGCAATTTTTCACACTAGTCTTATAATATAAAAAATTGAAAATATTTTACAATGGTCCTTATAATTATTCCAATGACTGAGATATTTCAAGATAATTTGCAGTAAGATGGTTTCCAATGGTTAGTAATTTTTTTGCAAGTCTTAAAAAATAAAAAGTTAAGTATTTAACAATAGTTCCTAAGATATCAATAAAGACATAAAATTCGTAAATTTTTTAAGTAACAGTGAACAAATAGTTATTTATTGTATATAAAAATTTAAGGATTTTGACAGGGTTAACTAACATTTTTTTAACCAGGTTTGTGCTAGGCTAAAGATAGCTTTGTCATTAGCCATGGTTATTCCAGGGTTAAAAAATAACTGACTCTAGGTAAGGTTTTGCCATGGGAAATAAATTCTGATGTTTAATGAGACTACAACTACTTTTGCCATGACTTTGATAGGGTTAACTAACATTTTTTCTAGTCAGGTTTTTTCCAAGGTTAAGAAATAAATGTCTCTAGCCAAGGTTTTACTATGGAAAATAAATCATATGTTTAAAGAGACAATAACTACTTTAGCCATGGTTTTGCCATTGTTGGGACATAACTGTCACAGGCCAGGGTTTTGCCATAGTAATGAAATCTTGTTGTTTTTAATTAGACTAACTGCTGTTTCCATGGATTAGCCAGAGTTAATAAATAAGTGTCTCTAGCCAAGATTTTGTCATGGTAAAGAAATCTTGTTGTTTCTAATTAGACTGTAACTGCTTTTGCCATGGTTTTTCTAGGGTTAATAAATAAGTGTCTCTAGCCATGGTTTTGTCAGGGTTAATAAATAAGTGTCTCTAGCCAAGGTTTTGCCATTGTTGAGGCATACGTGTCTCAGGCTAGGGTTTTGCCATGGTAAAGAAATCTTGTTTTTAATTAGACTAACTGCTGTTGCCATGGTTTTTGCAGGGTTAATAAATAAGTGTCTCTTGCCAAGGTTTTGCTATTGCAAATAAATCATGTTTTTAATTAGACTAACTGCTGTTGCCATGGTTTTGCCAGGGTTAATAAATAAGTGTCTCTAGCAAGGGTTTTGCCATGGTAAAGAAATCTTGTTGTTTTTAATTAGACTAACTGCTGTTGCCATGGTTTTGCCAGGGTTAATAAATAAGTGTCTCTAGCAAGGGTTTTGCCATGGTAAAGAAATCTTGTTTTTAATTAGTCTAACTGCTGTTGCCATGGTTTTTGCAGGGTTAATAAATAAGTGTCTCTTGCCAAGGTTTTGCTATTGTTGAGGCTTACGTGACTCAGGCCAGGGTTTTGCCAAGGTAAAGAAATCTTGTTTTTAATTAGACTAACTGCTGTTGCCATGGTTTTTGCAGGGTTAATAAATAAGTGTCTCTTGCCAAGGTTTTGCTATTGCAAATAAATCATGTTTTTAATTAGAATAACTGCTGTTGCCATGGTTTTGCCATGGTTAATAAATAAGTGTCTCTAGCAAGGGTTTTGCTATGGTAAAGAAATCTTGTTGTTTTTAATTAGACTAACTGCTGTTGCCATAGTTTTGCCAGGGTTAATAAATAAGTGTGTCTAGCCAAGGTTTTGCTATTGTTGAGGCTTACGTGACTCAGGCCAGGGTTTTGCCAAGGTAAAGAAATCTTGTTTTTAATTAGACTAACTGCTGTTGCCATGGTTTTGCCAGGGTTAATAAATAAGTGTCTCTTGCCAAGGTTTTGCTATTGCAAATAAATCTTGTTTTTAATTAGACTAACTGCTGTTGCCATGGTTTTGCCAGGGTTAATAAATAAGTGTCTCTAGCAAGGGTTTTGCCATGGTAAAGAAATCTTGTTGTTTTTAATTAGACTAACTGCTGTTGCCATGGTTTTGCCAGGGTTAATAAATAAGTGTCTCTAGCAAGGGTTTTGCCATGGTAAAGAAATCTTGTTTTTAATTAGACTAACTGCTGTTGCCATGGTTTTGCCAGGGTTAATAAATAAGTGTCTCTAGCAAGGGTTTTGCCATAGTAAAGAAATCTTGTTGTTTTTAATTAGACTAACTGCTGTTGCCATGGTTTTGCCAGGGTTAATAAATAAGTGTCTCTAGCCAAAGTTTTGCTATTGCAAATAAATCTTGTTTTTAATTAGTCTAACTGCTGTTGCCATGGTTTTTGCAGGGTTAATAAATAAGTGTCTCTTGCCAAGGTTTTGCTATTGCAAATAAATCTTGTTTTTAATTAGACTAACTGCCGTTGCCATGGTTTTACCAGGGTTAATAAATAAGTGTCTTTAGCCAAGGTTTTGTCAAGGAAAAGGAATTCTGATGTTATCAATGAGACTACAACATATTTTGTCATTGTTTTTGCCAGGGTTAAGTAACTTCTTTTTTTAGTCAGGTTTTTTCCAGGGTAAAGACGGCTTTGTCTGTATTCAATGTTTTGCTAGTGTTAAGAAAATTGTGTCTTTAGCCAGGGTTTTGCCATGGTTAAAGTAATATCCTTAAGGGAGGACTCTAGGTAACTCATGAAATATAGGCGTTTTTTTAGAAATTTTTCTTGGCTTAATGAAATGGTCAATTAAAAATCTGTAAAGTACGTTTTATTGTATAAGTATTGATATGCAAAATACATTTTTAAAAAAATTTTATTACTAAATGGCTGCTGTGTAGCATTGAATTGGCAGGCGTCTATTCTTTTAGGGTTCCATGGCCTGACAACTATAACGTCCTCAATTTTCGATTTGGAAAAAAACAAAAATGTTGTCATTTTCTATACATCAACAGCTATCGACACACGTCGGTAGGATTTTTTCGATATTTTGATTTTTCGCAAAATGGTGCGTGATTTAACAAAAAAGTAACAATTTAAAAAAAAATTCACAAAATTGTTAATAAAAATAAAAGTTAGTAATATAAAAAAAATTCTACATATGTCGCTAGCTGTTGATGTATAGAAAACAGGGATCGACACGAACACGAAAAAACACGAAAATTCGTGTCATGTCCGTCTCGTGCCTTGACACGACACAAAGTTCGCCTAGTAATTCGTGTCGTGCCAAGACACGTTTTAAGGATATCAAAAAGAGGTGTCTTGGGTGGAGACGTTTTTGGTGTCTTAGACATCAAAAATATCTTAAACAAAAACGCTTTTGGCGTCTAAGACACCAAAAACGTCTCCAATCAAGACACCTCTTTTTGCAGTCGACACGCATGAAACACAAGTTACTAATATACACGGAAAAAAAAAGTTCCCAGATATTTCGGGAATTATTTCCTAACTCTTGGATACGTGGTAACAGCTCTGAACTAGCGTCGAACATTCAATGGTAATCAATGAATGTTTGAAAGAAATTCGGGAACTGTATTAGAAAACGCTGTAAATAGTCCAATAGTCTTTTTTTCATTTCTTTCTCATGTAAAGTCCATGGCACTGGCCGCAACTGTTTCTGAAATTTTCGGGAACTCGTCAAGGAATCTTGGTGCGCAGAAACTGTGCGCACCAGTCTCAACGTCAGTAAGACTTGCGTGCCTTATATATTTATTTTATGCTGAGGTATTTAACGCTCCTGTTTAGCTCACGTGGATAAGACGCCGGACTTCTATATCTCGGGTACGCGAGTTCTGTTCCAGCCGCCGTCGATTTTTCTCTCATATGGTTTTTTCTATTTCAGAAACTTAATAAAAAATAAAAATTGTTATGTGACCTTCAAGGATAAATGTGTGTGTGTGTGTGTGCGGACGTGTCAAGGAGGGGAAGTGGGAGGGGGGAAGCAGAATCCATTTTTTCTTGCATTCGCCTAACTTTTCGATTTTCTTGAACAGTTCCCGACTTTCTCAAGAACAGTTTGCCGAGAAGTGGTGAAATAGTTATAATTTGTAGAGAAATAGTAAATGACATATTTAAACGAGGCAACCTTTAGTTCTCTGTGAACTACCCGCCGTATCCAAGAGTTAAGAACGAAGTTCCCGAATAATCTTCGAACTTTTTTTTTCCGTGTATATATATATAAATAATAAATTATATATATATATATATGGGTGATTCTCCTGAAAGGGACCACTTCACGTGTCTCCAACATGAGGTTCATTATTTAAATTAATTTTTCATTAATATTTTATCAAGTTTAAATTTAAAAAAAAATTTATTTATAATCTACGAAGATTTATCTATCTTTATATAATCTTCTATTGCTTATATTTAAAGTTCTTCCTATTTAAAAAACATATTTAATTTTGTCATCGAATTTTGGTTAAACAGAATGTATATTTTATAAATATATTTTAACGTATATAAATAATTTCAACATATTTATGATATATATCAAATTAAAGTTCAGAACATAACGATTATTTTTTACTTACATTTGTTTAAAATAAGATAAAAAAAGTTATTGAAATTATTAATTAAAATAGTATTATCAATGAGAGTAAAAATTAAATTCATCTCCGAAGCCTCGTTTTCTATATAACAACATCATATTTTTTAACGTTTTAAACATAATATGTAATCTATGTGAAAATATTTGATGTTAAAAACTAAAAATATTGTTAAAAAAATTGTAATATTTTTAAAATTAAAAAAAATGAGAATTTTTTCATTAAATTATGAATTCATCTCCGAAGCCTTTTTTTATATTTGATATGCGTTTTCTTTTGTTTTTGATTTTTAATCATTGTTTTGAAATATTTAACCCTCAAATTAAATTATTAATTTAATAAAAATAAAATATAAAAGCAAAAAGTGCAATAAATTGAAACATAACAATTTATTATTTAAAAAAAAATATTCCTACCGAGTTTTTTTTACAAAATAATTAATTTAAAAGTTATAATTAATTATACTTAACCTCTAGAACACATGATAATAAAATGTTCTTGGAGGTCTTATTTCTGAAAATTAATTTTGCGCAGCTTATATTTTTATCTTTAAATATTTTCTAAATTTAATTATGAAAAAAAAGTAACAAAAAAAGAATAATTTGATTTTTTGGAAATTCAACCAAAAAAGGGTCCCTTTCAGGAGAATCACCCATATATATATATATATATATATATATATACAGTGCCGCTCAATAACTTTTGCCCACCCTACAGCGATTGAGAGGTGTACAAAAAGTTTTGTATTTTGTTTATTATTAAAGATAAAAAGCTCAAAAAGGTCTCTTTTTAAAGCTCTTTTCCTGAGCTTTAACACTGTATAAAATAAAAATTAAAAAAATTAATTTGTTAATGTTTAAAAAATGTTATTGCAACATAAAATTTTTCGTTTTTTTTGTTTTTTTTAAAGTGATACAGTTTGTTAGGAAATGGTCGCATTTTAATCCCACATATATTTTCTGAAAGCTAGTTTTATCACCTTTAAAATGCATTTTTTAAAAATTTTATACGATAACTAGCTGTCGTACCCGTCTTCGACGGGTTTTAGTTTCTACCAATACATTTAAGTTTCTACCAATCTGGAAAATCAGGAAATAGCTAGGGAATTTAATTTGACCGGAAAAAAATAATAATTAGTTACCATTATAGCTATTTTAGTAGGAAAATATTACTATTTGAATCAGTGATTGACTTTTTGTTATCAAATTAGTTATTTTAACCAATTCAAATGCAGAGAACAATATTTATCAATTTGTAGTACTTTAATTAATGTATTAAAAAAATTAAATTTTCCATACAGTTTTTGGAGTTATAGTAGAGTCTAATTGGAACTAATTGTATCGCAAGTAGACCCTACGTTACGACTGCTAAAACCTAACATAAGACCTAAATTTTAGGCTGAAAGTAGGGCTTAAATTTTGACTCGGGTCTGTTTTCATAAATATTATACATCAATAAAAATTGAAGTAAAAAGCAATTTTTTAAAAGCGAATTAATATAATGAAACTTTTTCTTAATTTGATAGGAAAATTCCCGGTTCGGCATATTCCCAGCTTTTTACAGTTTTTCCCGTTTGGTAGATACCCAGTTAAATGTATTAGTATAAACAGAAAACTGTACGACAGCAAGTAATACAATCTATATTTATATGAACTTAAGAAACAGTATTTTCATAAAATAAGTAAATTTTTATAGCCATTTGTAGATTTATTTATGGATAAAATCAAGTAAATTTAAATTTGACAAAAAAGAGATAAACCGTGAAAAGTTTGGACAAAGCAGGGAATTTTGTTAAACAAAAATAGACACCGTGTTAACTTTTGTCTTTACATTGCTCAAAACATCTCTTAAAGTTAAATCTAGAGTTAAAATGAAAAAACGTTTTAACATGTAAGTTTTTGCCTAGTGGCATAATATGCTTGTATTGTATCACAGGTGACTTACAATTCTTGACATCCTGCGAAATCATTTTAATCATAAAAAATTTCCATTTTCAATATTTCTGAACTTCTTGAAAATATTAGATTGATTTGATAAATAATTTTGAATTGCACTATTTTGACATCAAAATATTAATCAGAGACTCCAAAAATACTACTGAATTATACTTCATATAGTAATTAGTATCGATTTTTTGATATATTGAAAATTTTTTTATATTTCTTGTAGGATAGTATTTTTTGCAAAATTATGATAAAATCTGACTAAATAACATATAATATTCATTTTTAGAAAGTTTAAAAGCTATCCATTAAAAATTGTGAAATTTGGAAATTTTCCATTTTTCAAGTTTTTGAAAATATTTTTATATTTACATCTTAGTTGTAGAATAGTATTTTTTGAAAAATTATGCTAAAATGTGACCAAATAACATGTAATACTCAAATATAGAAAGTTTAAAAGCAATCCATAAAAAAATGTAAAATTTTGAAATTTTCGATTTTTTGAAAACATTTTTATACTTACATATTAGTTATAGGACTTTATTTTTTGCAAAGTTATGCTATAATGTGACTAAATAACATATAATACTCAAGTATATAAACTTCAAAAGCAATCCATGAAAAATAAAAAATTTTGAAATTTTCGATTTTTTGAATTTTTTGAAAAAATTGAATATCTCCCGTTCTAATTAATATTTTTTAAATCTGTAAATTTATAAACCTTCCTTGGGTCAATACCTAATAACCTACCAAGTTGGACTTAAATCGATTCACATGTTTTTGTGTGATTGGGGTACAAAGTTTTTGTGACAGACAAACATACATACATACATACATACATACATACATACATACATACATACATTAAATTTTTTAAGAACATTTTTGGAATCTCTGATGTCCATAATAACTAATCATGTTAACATTTTGAAGTTTTAAGCAATGTACAGACAGACATCTGATTTTATTAATAAGGAATAACATATAATACTCAAGTATATAAACTTCAAAAGCAATCCATGAAAAATAAAAAATTTTGAAATTTTCGATTTTTTGAATTTTTTGAAAAAATTGAATATCTCCCGTTCTAATTAATATTTTTTAAATCTGTAAATTTATAAACCTTCCTTGGGTCAATACCTAATAACCTACCAAGTTGGACTTAAATCGATTCACATGTTTTTGTGTGATTGGGGTACAAAGTTTTTGTGACAGACAAACATACATACATACATACATACATACATACATACATACATACATACATTAAATTTTTTAAGAACATTTTTGGAATCTCTGATGTCCATAATAACTAATCATGTTAACATTTTAAAGTTTTAAGCAATGTACAGACAGACATCTGATTTTATTAATAAGGATTTTTAAGAAAAATATGATTTTTTGTTTAAAAAAATAGCCATTTTTTTCAATTGTTGATAACTCAAGAACGGTTACTTTAGGAAAAAAATTTTAAGAACATAAATTATTCCTTTTTATGTGCAGAATTAGAAAAAAAATATTAAAAATTTTTTTTCAAAAAAATTTTTTTGACTTTTTTTGAAAAAATTTTTTTTTTTCTATTGTCGATAACTCAAAAACGGTTACTTTAGGAAAAAATTTTTAAGAACATAAATTGTTCCTATTTATGTGCAGAATTAGAAAAAAAATATTAAAAATTTTTTTTTGAAAAAAATTTTTTTGACTTTTTTGAAAAAAAATTTTTTTTTCATTTTTTTATATTTTTTAGTTTTAATTGTAGAAACTTGCTTTTTACACTTACTACAACAAGCAAGAAAATTTTTCATCTTCATTTTAAAAATTTATTAACATTGTAATCGACAGTACGTCTCGAAATGTTAATTAATTTCGAAATCTGTCGATTACTTTTTCCATCTTTGTGATGCGTTATTATTGCTATGCGCTCATCAGTAGTTAAATTTCGAGATTTCATTTTGCTGATTAATCAGAACATATAATGTTAATAATAAATTTAAATAATAAATATTTTATCCAATTTCGCGTATTTTCAAATATATAGAGAAAGACTTCCGATATTTATGACAATTGTCACAAGACTGACATTATGATGACAATCGTCGAAGTAATTAAGAACCTTTAATCCGTTTACAAACAATATAATAAATAAGTATTATATCAAAAGTTATTTAAATGATTGGTGAGTTAAAATTATTGAAAAAAATTAAATAAATACAATGAAAAATTTTCTTGCTTGTTGTAGTAAGTGTAAAAAGCGAGTTTCTACAATTAAAACTAAAAAATATAAAAAAATGAAAAAAAAAATTTTTTTCAAAAAAGTCAAAAAAATTTTTTTCAAAAAAAAATTTTTAATATTTTTTTTCTAATTCTGCACATAAATAGGAACAATTTATGTTCTTAAAAATTTTTTCCTAAAGTAACCGTTTTTGAGTTATCGACAATAGAAAAAAAAAATTTTTTCAAAAAAATTTTTTTGAAAAAAAAATTTTTAATATTTTTTTTCTAATTCTGCACATAAAAAGGAATAATTTATGTTCTTAAAATTTTTTTCCTAAAGTAACCGTTCTTGAGTTATCAACAATTGAAAAAAATGGCTATTTTTTTAAACAAAAAATCATATTTTTCTTAAAAATTATCGTATAAAATTTTTAAAAAATGCATTTGAAAGGTGATAAAACTAGCTTTCAGAAAATATATGTGGGATTAAAATGCGACCATTTCCTAACAAACTGTATCACTTTAAAAAAAACAAAAAAAAACGAAAAATTTTATGTTGCAATAACATTTTTTAAACATTAACAAATTAATTTTTTTAATTTTTATTTTATACAGTGTTAAAGCTCAGGAAAAGAACTTTAAAAAGAGACCTTTTTGATCTTTTTATCTTTAATAATAAACAAAATACAAAACTTTTTGTACACCTCTCAATCGCTGTAGGGTGGGCAAAAGTTATTGAGCGGCACTGTATATATATATATATATATATACTAGGGGGGCTCCGCCCCCCTGCGCGCTTCGCGCGCCAACCCCCTTGTTTTTTCTTCTTCTTTCTTTAATAATTTACGTCAATAGTATTTTATAATATTTAAAAATTATAATTATTGGTTTAAAAAAAAAATAAAAACATAAAATTCATAAATAAATAACATAAATAACATAAAATTCTATGTTGAAATTATGAATTTTATTATTATTGTTAATTATAATAATTATAATTTATTAATAATTAATATAAAAGTAAAAAAAGGTTGTTTTGAATATACTATAGCTTTGACTTGCAAGAGGCCTTTGAGGTTATACTTGCCCTGTGACCTGTCCTTGGGGATAAAGAGGGAGGGGCAATTTTGAGGTTATATTTGATGTGTGACATGTGAGTGAGAATAGAGGAGAGGAGAGATTTTGAGGTTATGATTGTCCTGTGACCTGTGAGTGGGAAGAAGGGGTGAAATGTAATAATATAAATGAGGGTTTAAGGTAATGTTTTGAGGGGGTTTCGAGGTTACATTTGTCATGTTACCTATGAGTGGGGAGGGGGGTTTGTGGTCATATTTGCCATGTGACCTATGAGTAGGGAGGGAGTTTTGAGGTTATGTTTGACCTGTGAGTGGGAAGGGGGTTTTGAGGTTATGTTTGCCCTTTGACCTTGAGTGGGAAGGGGGTTTTGAGGTTATGTTTGACCTGTGAGTGGGAACGGGGTTTTGAGGTTATGTTTGTCCTTTGACCTTGAGTGGGAAGGGGGTTTTGAGGTTATGTTTGCCCTTTGACCTTGAGTGGGAAGGGGGTTTTGAGGTTATGTTTGCCCTTTGACCTATGAGTGGGAACGGGGTTTTGAGGTTATGTTTGCCCTTTGACCTTGAGTGGGAAGGGGTTTTTGAGGTTATGTTTGCCCTTTGACCTTTGACCTTTGAGGAGGGGGGATGGAATCTTGAAACAGCGGCGACAGCGATATATTTTTGTAATATAGGGAGATATATATATATATATTTTAGTGATGCCGAACGACCAAACGATGAAGTACGGAATTACACGAACGACAAACGACGAAACGACAGCGAATATCTTAATATTATAGGAGAAGATTTGTAAAAAGCAAAAAAAATTTGTATAAAGACTCTTTGTTCTACACTTTAAAAACAATTTTCAATAAACAAACAAAATTTTAGCTAAAAAAAATACCACCAAAATTTTTTGTTTCCAACTAACAGACAAATTTTATCATTCGACATACAAATCCAATTAAACAACAAAAATTTTAACACAATAATAATTTTGGTTTAATTGATATACATTCGATCAATAAATATAAAATAAAATTATCGAAGTTTCTAGTTTGTCACTATTCAAACTAAGTTCATAGCTTTGATCCTTCAAGGTCGCTTAGACAATAAATATAAGCACAGACCAAATGCTCGAACATACAAAATCACAATTTAAATACTTTAATAATTTCATCATTCGAAAATTGTATTTCAAAATTATTAAAGAAAATTCAATCTGCACACAAAATTCAAAATTATTGTCAAATATTCAAAAAAATCCAACGTTGCCCCACGTTGGGCGCCAAATGAGACGAATAGAATTTTTATATTGAAATTTAAGAATAAAAATATGTTAAATTAAGTCAAATAAAATAATAAGATAAATCTGATCAAAAATAAATAAAATATATTCCATTCACATCCAGCGCGACTGGGTTCAGAGTTGCTGGAGCTCTATTTGGCGAAGAGTAAAATATTAATAAATACGCGGACGCCAGTTAACATTAACCAGTTACGTATTGTTGATCAAATATTGACTCTTGTCAATATCTCTAAAGTCAAACTTTCCTGATCAAATCAAGTCACTCAAACCAAAAGTTACAATATAAATTTTGAGGTCACATTTAACCAGTTACGCACAACAACGGTCGAACAAAGAGTCACACAATTATTTCAAAATTTTGGTAATGCGACAATTGATCAAAATATTGGCGCTTCTATCGATGTAAGGTCGCAGGGGCGAACTATTGACCTCACAAACCTTACCCTTATTCTAGGATATTTGAACGAATATTACTTGAATTAACGTCAGAATGATCTTCCCGTCACATAGTTATTCAACAAGTTAAAGTACAAAACTTGGAGAAAATCAATTCTTTCTATTCTTTGCTAAATCTTTTAGGAAGAAAATGTACTAATCGTTCTACCACGACCGAGCAAACTTTGAGTTATCGAAAAGTTTTAAGTTATCGCGCTTTGTCTTATCGAGAATTGACTGTATTTTTAAAAAATATTTTAAAAATCCAACAACTTTACAAGAGAAAAATGCAAGAAATATTTTACCGCTAACATACAATTTTTGTACCAAAAAAATATTAACTCAACCCGTTGAGAACACACCTCGTTTTCCGATCACAGAGAACCATTTTGTAAAAAATAATTAGTACAAAGTAGACATATTTAAAAAAAATTATGAACAATGAAACAAAATTAATTTTAAATAACACCATTTTTAAAAAGAACTGTGTTTTACAATATGTTCTCAGAAGGTTAATTAAAAAAGTTTATTAAGTATTAATCAATTGTTTAAAGTGCAAAGCGGTTTTCATTCGCATTTATATATATATATATATATTAGCATATCAAACATGCGGTTATAGATTTTTTTTATGAATTCAACGGTTTATTTTCTCGTGAGAACTGCGCGAGGACCACGAAAATTCAAATGCGACAGCTGCTATTTCACTTCCAGCGCATTAACCGTGCACTGTTGAGAGACGCGGTGGTGGCTGACGGCACAAGCTCTTACGCCCAACATTTTGCATGATTTCACGTGTCAGCGACCTCGCTGCATAATAATCGCAAGTCCGCGCAAATTTTAATTACATATTCCTTTTGGGAATAAAAAAATAACAAAGTTTTTTATTTTAAAAACATAAATGAAAAAAATTGCTA
Organism: Leptopilina heterotoma; assembly: GCF_015476425.1. Taxonomy (NCBI): domain Eukaryota; kingdom Metazoa; phylum Arthropoda; class Insecta; order Hymenoptera; family Figitidae; genus Leptopilina; species Leptopilina heterotoma. The sequence continues at coordinate 695,424 of NW_025111094.1, read as the reverse complement.
CCGGGAATAACGGCTTATGTATCGCGACCAATGCACTGATCCACATATAAAATATTCATCATATTGCCAAAGATTTATTGCTTTCGAGAAAAAGCTACATAATATAATAAAAAAAGCGCGTGTATTGCATTAATTAATTATTACTCTTATTAGTACAAAAAATGATATAATTATTAAAAATTATATTAATTTTAGGAAACAATATTCTTCTTTCAATAATTGAAAAAAAATTATTTTCTGAATTTTTTTACAAACTTTTTTGTTGTCTTTTGCTCAAGAGTTTTTTCTCTTAGATATTTCAGCTCTTCATAAAAATAAGAAGATATTTTATTTTTATAAGCAATCATAGTTCATGAGTAGACCACCTTTCTGAGTCAAATATCTATTTTAATAATAATATAAATATTAGGCTGCCCATAAAAACCTCGGTAGACAAAATACCGCAGTGGATACATCCGCTTGGAGGGTGTATTCGGGAGGCGATAGGGGAACGGACCAGGCTACGGCTGTGGGCTGGACTCTCGCGCTTGGAGTACCGGAGAGCAATATCTTTTGATATACGACTTATCTTTAATATTTTTTATTTCATATCTCGACCAGTAAATTTTAAACTTCCTGTGTCAGTACACAGGACTCACCTGCTTGCTCAGACCACAATCCTAATCCATCATTGTTTTCCAAGAAGTTTAACCCTTGTTCTATGTGACCTACTGCAACGTGTACTTCCAATGTTTCCGAAACATTGTCCAGAGCTCTTAAAGCTTTTTTAAAATCAATTACTAAATCTCTTCCATATGATCCAACTATTTTAACTGAAAAACAACTCTTCACAATCTTATCGATGACCTTGAACGCTGATATGAAAGGGGCAACAACTATTGGACCTTCAACATGCTTGCAAATTTCTTGATTTTGCAATAAATCAGCATGTTTCAGGAGTTTTCTGCAAGCATTACCTTCAAATATTATCTTGCCGTGGTAATTTTTTGCTACACAGTTAATCGACATGGGCCACAACAAAGCTTTCTCCTCACCCAAAATTGGCACCAAACCATCCCAAAATAGATGGTTCACCAAACCTTGCAATATGTGCAATTCCGGTACAACACATTTCTCTGCCACATAAACATCGTCACTTTCTTCAAAAAGGGGTTTATTGACTGTGCTGTTACATAATTTTGCCTTTTTAGGGTTCCGTACCCGGTAGGAACCCTATTGGAACGGTTACAAAAATGACCATGTACCCCCCCCCCTAGAACTCACAGTTTTACACCTAAGTAGTATAGCTAGGCCGGTTCTACGTCGTATCGGTAATGTAGATTCCTACTTACCGACCGCTAGGGTAAGTTACAGGGCGTTAGTGGGGTATATGTCGGTAATTTACCGGCCGTTGGTGGGGGTATGAGTTTCTGTCACTAGATGGCGTTAGTGGGGTATATGTCGGTAATTTACCAGCCATTGGTGGGGGTATAAGTTTCTGTCACTAGATGGCGTTAGTGGGGGTATACATCGGTAATTTACCAGCTATTGGTGGGGGTATAAGTTTCTGTCACTAGATGGCGTTAGTGGGGTATATGTCAGTAATTTACCAGCCATTGGTAAGGTACCTGATTTGCATATATTTAAAGTAGTTAACCCTTTTAATTGACGTTAGTGGGGTATTTAATTTGTATATTTAACTTTCATTGTTAACCCTTTTAGTTTATGCAAATTCCACCCACTATCCACCCTTTTGGACGTAGAATATGCAAATACCACCCCCTCCCACCACCCACTCACCTATGTAAAATACATTGCTCTTAGTTAACCACCACCCCCCATCCACCCACTTTTTTTTCTATTATATGGGCAGCTCCATACGAAAAGCAAATGGTGGATCACCGATTTTTCTTAAAGTTTGTAATTTTGTAGTACTTGGGGTACTAAATAACTGTGCCAAACAGTTTTGCAAAAAAAAATTTTTTTTGCAAGATATTTAGATTTGAAAAATCGGAAACTGAAAAAAATGACTTTTTTTGAGAATTTTTATTTCGAAAACTATTGATTCTACAAGAAAAAGTCATTTGTTAAAAATTGTAGAGAAAATGTCAATTTTTTATAATATTAAAAAAAAGTTTAAAAAAATTAATTTTTCAATAATTTGTTTAAACAATAATTTTTTATTGTTAAAAAAAAGAGCAAAGGACATCATGGAATTTTCTAGAAAAATTATTTTCTCAAAATTTGAACCTTCCTTAATAAGTGGTTAAATTTTTAAAGAAGTGCTTTTTGATGTTTTTGAGAAAAAAATTTTTGAAGTTTGCGCTACGAGTTTTTGTGCGTTGCGCTAACTAAGCAGCGCCTATATCAGTGTATTTTAAAAGATGATAAGACCTTTACTGCTCGCCCCTAATACATTTATTAATTATATACGTATATATTATTATTATAAACAGTTTAATAATATATTTTTAACTTTTTTATAAACATTATTTTCCTTTTTTAATCCATTAATGCCCATGGGCACAGGAACGCAGATATAAAAAGTAACTATTGAGATCCTGGTATTGGGTCTAATGATAATTTTTGACGTTAAAAATTTAAAAAAAAAAATTTTTTGTAACAATTTGTTATAAACAAATGAAAAAAATTGATTTTCTTTAAAAATTGATAGCGCCATTCGATTCGACGCAAAAAACTACTACGAAAACGTATATTACATAATTTTTAAAAAAAGACATTATGGTTGTCAAAATTATATAAACAATTAGCCTGCATTTATACTGTATTAGATAGAATGATTGTTTTTGAAGTTAAAAATTTTTTTAAACAAAATTAGTTTAATAAGGAGAGTTTTTGACGTTAAAAATTTTTTAAACAAAATTTTTACCTGAAAAACGATCCTTCTATCTCATACAGTATAAATGCAGGCTAATTGTTTATAACATTTTTACAATAATAGTATGTCTTTTTTTAAAAATTATGTAATATACGTTCTCGTAGTATTTTTTGCGTCGAATCGAATGTCGCTATCAGTTTTTTTTTATGAAAATTAATCTTTTTTCATTTGTTTATAACAAATTGTTACAAAAAAATTTTTTTTTTAAATTTTTAACGTCAAAAATTATCATTAGACCCAATACCAGGATCTCAATAGTTACTTTTTATATCTGCGTTCCTGTGCCCATGGGCATTAATGGATTAAAAAAGGAAAATAATGTTTATAAAAAAGTTAAAAATATATTATTAAACTGTTTATAATAATAATATATACGTATATAATTAATAAATGTATTAGGGGCGAGCAGTAAAGGTCTTATCATCTTTTAAAATACACTGATATAGGCGCTGCTTAGTTAGCGCAACGCACAAAAACTCGTAGCGCAAACTTCAAAAATTTTTTTCTCAAAAACATCAAAAAGCACTTCTTTAAAAATTTAACCACTTATTAAGGAAGGTTCAAATTTTGAGAAAATAATTTTTCTAGAAAATTCCATGATGTCCTTTGCTCTTTTTTTTAACAATAAAAAATTATTGTTTAAACAAATTATTGAAAAATTAATTTTTTTAAACTTTTTTTAATATTATAAAAAATTGACATTTTCTCTACAATTTTGAACAAATGACTTTTTCTTGTAGAATCAATAGTTTTCGAAATAAAAATTCTCAAAAAAAGTCATTTTTTTCAGTTTCCGATTTTTCAAATCTAAATATCTTGCAAAAAAATTTTTTTTTTGCAAAACTGTTTGGCACAGTTATTTAGTACCCCAAGTACTACAAAATTACAAACTTTAAGAAAAATCGGTGATCCACCATTTGCTTTTCGTATGGAGCTGCCCATATACATATTTCCAATACTACCACCCACCACCACCCACTTAGTATAAACCAGAAATTTCAAAAATCATATAGAGAAGCGCAAGGGACTAAGCGTTCGCGAGATACCGCGCAGGCGTTGTGGGTAGTGGGAGTGGGTGGTGTGGTAAGGCCCAGTGCGCAGAAAAAGTGCGCGTACGGTTACCGCGTTGAGTGAGTGAAAGTTCCATGCGTCAGACCTGTCTGTCTGACTCTCACAGCTTGCTTTACTAATACTATAGCACCATAGGGATAAATGTATTGTCCAAAAATATGTAAGCAAGTTTCAACTTGTCTTTTTCCAAGATAACAATAGTATTATTTGAAAATCTTTAAACAAGTTTCAACCTGCATCTTGAATAGAATAAAGAGCTTGTCTAAAAAACCTTTAGACAGGCTTTAACCTGACTGTAGATGAGAACAAAGACATTCCTTAAAAACCCTTTTAGTGACGTCATTTTATGTGAGTTTGAATACGTCTTCTAAATGACTCTTCTTTTGAGGTAGTTGCGTGCGCAGTCGTTAAAGTGGGGGTAAAAGAGTGAGAGTTGAAGAACAGTGGGATTTAAAAGGTATAAGGTAAGTTGGAATCCACATTCGACACTTCTGCTTCAGTTTTCATCATCATTAGTAACTCCAACATAATCGACAGTATCAACAACTTCAGCATCTACAGCAACATTAGCAGTGTCAGCGGCTTTAACAACTACAGCAGCATCTATTCCTATAATAGGTGAATTTTCTTTCTTTAATTGAATCAATTTTTATTCTAAATTTGTTTTTTTAAATTCAATATTAAGAATACATCTTTTTTCTTTGCTTACAGATATTAAAACAATGGAGTTCCAAAAAGTCAACGCCATTGGTCGTATGGAGAGATTTCTACCAACGAAGCCACTTTCTGAGTTGACTGTGAATGAGTCATACAATGTAACTAAAATAAACAAGGTGCAGACGAAATATGGTTCCAGGATTGTAGTAGACCTGGATGCTGCTTTTACAACTTTTCTTCCGGCAAGGTTCGCAAAACTATTTGAAGCTGACCCTACCTCCTTCATAATGATGGAAGAAGCCGTGCAATCGGAGAAGTTGCGTTTAAAATATATTGGTGGTAAATTTAATGTTATTGAATTTGAATAAAAATAAATATTATAAGATTATACCGTAAAAATTATGTAAATATTTAAAGGCTTATAATAATAATAAAAAAAATTACTTTTAAATTGCTTCTTTTCTACCTTTCCTACCTTTTCTACCTTCATATTTCAAACAAGCTTTTAAATAATTAAATTTTGTATAAAATTGTATAAGTCAATTTTTATTAAAGTTAAAGAAAAAAAATTTGTTTTTTGAAGTATATAGTATTAAAGGAGTATGTATACAAAGAAAGAAAGACAACATTTTTAAAATTATAAAATTCATTTATTCAAATGTATATAGAAATTTAAACTTATTACAATAGTTTTTCATAATTTTCATAAAATGATTTTAAATTAGTATTCACATCATCCACTTCATCGATACCATATGAGAAGTTTCTCAGTTCACTCGTTACATTTTAAAACCAATTTCAAAGCTTAAATATATTATTTACTGCACAATTTTCAGTTTGTGTAATATGATGTGTACATGTGGGTAGTAAAAAATGCAGTTTTAATATTCTTAAACGCTGGACAGTCAATTTCTTCTAAATTGTGTACATTCATTAAATATTTTTCTAACCACTGCTTTTTTTCACAACCTTTAACATAGATAGTCTTTGCTCCTCATAATACGTCCTGTAAAATGGTTCGCACTTCATTGTAACACACATCTCCAGCCATCCAAGGGATTGAATGATAATTGTTTGTTAACCACAGGTTTTCACGTTTGTAACGTCCAGGTAGTGAATTCCAAGCACAAGATGGTTCAAAGAGGTAAACTCTTGGTTGAGCATCTACCTCCAGAGGAACTATGGCCAATTCTTTAAAAATAAACTCATTACATTGCTTTTTGAAACCTTGAACGCCTACTATGAACTCCATTTTAGATTAGAAATGAGTTTCTACTTCAGGAAGGTGTCTTACATACCTCTCCACTTCATTCTCCCCACCACTTCTTATAACTTCTTAATAATCCCAATGATTGGTTTATACTGTACTACACGATCATGTATAACGAGACAATATGCAGTTGTCTGCTCAGGCAACGTAATGACGTTGCGTCACGTAAAGATCAGTGAATATTTGCATGAAGACATCCACTGTTACAAGAATACATCTTATTAAGTTTAAAAATATTAATGTAAAAAAGTTATATATATATAACGTTTCTTAAAGTTGACTTGAATTTTCTACAAAGTAAATTCAACTTTTCCAAATGTTAACTTTAATACTCTGTCTACTAATGTGACAGTTACCATCTAAAATCTTCTACTTGAGTTGTTGGATAGAAATTGACTACTGACACTTTTGCATCTACAGTTCATGCTTACACAGAATTCTTTAAAAACGGTTACAGTCATAAGCTTCTGCACTAGCAGTCTGGCATTCTGACTTAGTGAATTGAGTGAGGCTTTACTAGATTTGATAGATGATTAACTTTTTCAAATGTTAGCTTTAACTTTTATAAAAGTTAACTTTTCCAGTAGTTAACTTTAACTTCCTAAAAGTTAATCTTAACTTTTTTAATAATGCATAGAGAAAAATGGAGTATTCAACAAACTATCTGGAGGGACAAACAGACTGTATTTAAGGTTAAATGTTTTGTAACCATCTCGGAGGGATAAATAGATACTTTGAAGATCAAGTTGACTATCTCGGAGGAAAAAGTTAACTATCTAGAGAATCAGGCTAACACTTAAAACCTAACCCTCTCACTTTGGCTATCCAGTTTTCTTAGTGTGAAGGAGCAGAGAGAATTCCTTGCAAACAACATATATACACCGAAAAAAATTCTTGTGAAATTTACAGGATTTCCTGCGCCATCTATGAGCCACGGTTGTAGTCAATCATATTTAAATGTAACTCTGTGATTTGTCTCTTTGTATTACTACAATTTTTATATTAGTTTTACCTATTCCGTTTTCTGTCTGATTCAACCATACTGAGTGTCAGTATTAAAAACCCAGCTTTCGTGTGTGAAACAGGATGTTAGGTGCGTTTGTTAAAAGCGTTGTGCGCAGACAAAACAGACGAAACAAACAAAATGGAATGGCAATATGGTTGTATTAGCCAGAATTATCACAGTAATCACGAATAATTTCTTTCAGTGTCAATTCGCCTGTATAAAGCACAACTTAACCTATTCGTATATTCTACAAAAGACCTTGTGTTTTTCACAAGAAATTTTTTTCCGTGCATGTATCCTGACGCGGTGGATGGGACCATGCATTCAAAAAGTGAGTTATACAGAAAGTGTAAAGTTGAGCCCCCAATTAATATCTTTTGCTTAAGCATACAAAAGTATGTGAATGACATGTAAGATAGTAGACGAAAATACAGAGGGACTGATTTTTTGAAGTGCCTTCTATCTGCATGTAAAAAACTTCAAATTGACAAAAGTTTTACCTTTAAGAATAAAAAAATGTATAAGTAAAAACAATTTTTCACTTTTGTATATGAAAAAACAACTGAAAAACTATATAGAATTGTATTAATAACTAAGACTTAATTTTTTTGGACGTAAGGTTCCCTTTACTTCGTGAGGATACATATGAAATTTAAATTACAAGTTAATAAATTTAAACTGAAAAAATTGAATTTCTTTTAAATATTTAAAAATATGAATTCATGTAAAATATATACTACACTAAGAAAGCTTTGGGTCAGCAGCAGACTTTAGATAGGCTGCTACTGACTATTTTGGTGAAACGCTATAAGACTATACTTTTGGGTTGCTGCGGAAAAATTTTGGGCGCGTGACAGTCCTAAAGTTGTTAAGCTGCAAACCAATGGCGGTATCCCCACTACTTTGGTAAGCTGCTCACCAACATTTTGGACAGTCACACACCCAAAATTGTACGGCAGCGCACCAAAACTGTAGTGGAGCCGCTGTCACATATGTTGTTTCGCTACAGTTCCAAAGGTCTCTCAGTGTATATTTTGAGGTTATCATGCTTATACTAAGTCAATTAAAAACGATTACAGTCCTAACACTCTAGCATTCTAACTCAGTGAATTGATAACATGGTTTCATTGACATTGTGAGGATTTAATAGGTTTGGTAGATGGTTAACTTTTCCAATTTTCAAAAAGTTAACTTTAACTTTTTCAATAGTTAACTTTAACTTTTCCAATAGTTAACTTCAACTTTTCAAAAAGTTAAATTTAACTTTTCTAATAGTTAACTTCAACTTTTCAAAAAGTTAACTTTAACTTTTCCAATAGTTAACTTTAACTTTTCAAAAAGTTAACTTTAACTTTTTCAATAGTTAACTTTAACATTTTCAATAGTTAACCTTAACTTTTGTAAAAGTTAACTTTAACTTTTCCAATAGTTAACCTTAACTTTTGTAAAAGTTAACTTTAACTTTTCCAATAGTTAACTTCAACTTTTCAAAAAGTTAACTTTAACTTTTTCAATAGTTAACTTTAACATTTTCAATAGTTAACCTTAACTTTTGTAAAAGTTAACTTTAACTATTCCAATAGTTAACCTTAACTTTTGTAAAAGTTAACTTTAACTTTTCCAATAGTTAACTTCAACTTTTCAAAATGTTAACTTTAACTTTTCCAATAGTTAACTTCAACTTTTCAAAAAGTTAACTTTAACTTTTTCAATAGTTAACTTTAACATTTTCAATAGTTAACCTTAACTTTTGTAAAAGTTAACTTTAACTTTTCCAATAGTTAACTTCAACTTTTCAAATAGTTGACTTCAATTTGACTGGTATCATTGTTTTCTTAATACAAACAGTATAGTAAAAATACAATCTTTGTATTATAAGGACACAATGATGCCAGTCAAAATAACTTTAACTTTTCAAAAAGTTAACTTTAACTTTTTTAATAGTTAACCTTAACTTTTGAAAAAGTTAACTTTAACTTTTCCAATAGTTAACTTCAACTTTTCAAAAAGTTAACTTTAACTTTTCCAATAGTTAACTTCAACTTTTCAAATAGTTGACTTTAATTTGACTGGTATCATTGTTTTCTTAATACAAACAGTATAGTAAAAATACAATCTTTGTATTATAAGAACACAATGATGCCAGTCAAAATAACTTTAACTTTTCAAAAAGTTGACAATTGTGCTAAACAAGATATTCTTAGATGGTCACTTTAGTTACATAAGCTGACTTGGAAATATGTTAACATCATATAGGGTAAATGCATTAGTGGTCGGACACTTAAGGTCATGTTATTTAGTGGTCACGTGTCCCATATACTTTACTATAAGTCACGTGACCATTGAATAACATAACCTTAAGGATACGATCTTATATTATTGACAAGTAGCTACTTGCTTTTTAAGCTTATTATCGATTAAAGGAGTCTTTCAAGAATAAAAACTATATAAACTTGTTACAAATACTCAAATATTTAATAAAATATAATCATTTTAATGAAAAATAACGACAGCTTCAGTAGGCGGTGTTTTTTTTTATTTTTTCTATAGTCGGACATGTGTCAGATGAACTAGGGATGTCAGATGTACTAGGGATAATATCAAAATTGTAGTATTTTTTCACCAAAACTAAATTGAACTTAAAAAAAGTTTATGAAAATATTGTATTTTTGTTAATTGATTTTGGTGTTATATATTGTAGAGTTAATTAATTCATAAATGAAGTCATATTTTTTTAAATAGTTTTATTTTTATGAAACGCTTATGTGTCCGGTACTAGAGGACTTCCCCCTATTTATGCTAACTCTCTGATATTAGTCACTAATATCAAGTATTGTCGAAGTTTAACGTGAGTGCATGCGTTGACTATGACAGCACGTTTCAATTCTATTGAAAAAATTCGTGAGTGTTTCCGAATTCATCTAAAATGGTTAAATTTGTAAGAAAATATTTCAGTGGTGTGGAATATGGAATCTTTGATTCCAATTTTTGTCAGTTAGTTAATGATTTTTGTTTAAGTTGATCAAAGACTAAACAATATATATATATATTTATAACCTCAAAATTTTAAAGGATTGTATTTTCTTTTAAAATGACAGGTTAATGCTTACACAAGCTACTTTCATTTGACAATAAATTTTTTAAAAGTGTTGGAAAGTCTGTGAAATTTGTAAGTTAAATGAGACTTCCGATTATCGCCCAATAGAACGGCACTGACTGGTTTAAAAGACCTGAAATAGGTAAACAAACATTTTCCAACAAATTTTTCTCTGAACACAGATACTTTTTACAAAATCTGCATTCATACACTAAATACGCGTCTTCTAAATTATAATCACCGAAAAGATTGTTTAAATCCATGCGTAAACGTTATTGTAAAATGAAAAATTGGAAAGTAATGTAATTCAAAGAATATGACAGCTCAGCCATTGTGCTTGCTCTGCATACTTCTACCCTCTTCTGGCGATTGGCAACAATCTCTGATCGTATAACATTTTTAATATCAAAGATTGTTACCTCAACAATCAAGTTTCAACAATCTTCTAATAGTAAATCCCGTGTGGAAATTGAAAATGGGCTTTAATAATACCCTGAATAGATTCCTTTTCGCTAGTGAGGCTCAAACTAGAAAAATTCGTCACGACCTATCTAATTTCGTCACGTTTGAAATATCAGTTGATGACGAAAAATAGAGGTTCTAACTAGATCGCGTTGTCAGTACCTGAGTAGAATATCAGAATGTATGAATTTAACTAGAGGCATTCTAGTCAGGGCCGGATTGAAAAATTTAATAGGGATATAAATATATCCAGATAGATTTCCCTATCTGAAGATGAGGGCATTCTAGTCAGTGTCCGATTATCACCTATCTAGAAATTATTAGTGTGCTTGGCCATACTAATTCCTCATCAGCGCCCCTTTTTAAATAAAGCGAAGTAGGGAAATTTCTATACGGTATACTACAAGGATGTCCGTATATGTAGCATTAACGATGGTCACCCTAACCCACTAGTACAAATTTCTCTCCGTGTATAAGATTTAATATTTATTATTAATTATCAACAAAACTTTGTGTTACTCATTGCGCTACTCAACAATGGTTGCATCTATAGTCGGACACCATGATTTTTTAAATATTGAATATCATATTTCTTGTTTAATTATTTTGTAAAATAACACTATTTTCATAAAATACGAACTTCACGCGTTCGTTCAAGTATATACTTTATATGGGTGATTAAATTTAAAATGTCATTTTTGATCCTACTAACTTTGATTTTTCGATGTTGGATTTTAAACTTAACGATACTCTATTTTTGTTGACTAGAATATATGATGGACAAAAATAATAGTGGTCAAGCAGCTGGAAGCAAATTTTAATTTTCACCAGGTGAAAAACGATAGGCAGAAATGATAAGAAATTTTCTGTTTTCGTTTATTCTTTTCTCAAATAAATTCTTACAACATTAAAAAGTTAAAATATTTCAAATTACAATAATGAATGTTTCAACATGACTTAAAAAATATTTGTAATGAGTTCTGCCATAAATTAATATACTTTTGAAGACCAAAAAGACATATGAACATTGAGGGACACCACTGACATTTTTGAAAGATTTCACTGATAATTTTTTTTGAGTAGTGAGAATAAAATCAGCTTACAAATTACAATCCAGTATCAAATCTTCATTAACTTCATATAAGGAGTAAATTTTCTTTTGGCTTTTTCTTTGGCTTTCTGCCACCAACCGTACAAGTTATAGATGTGATAGAATGTTGTAATGTTTTTTCTTTAAGAAGCTATACATATCACCAATACTATTAACGCTTTATAAGGCAATTATCTGCACTAGGTTATTTAAATATCAGACATGATATTCAAAATTTGCGATAATTACTTAAAAATATGAAACTTACGGACAGGCGATTTTGATTTTTTTTCTAGCACTGGATCAAAATTATTCTGCTAGCACAATTACTATATAAAAATATAGACTCTTAGCTGTACAAAATAATTTTTCTGGTACTAAAAATGTGAGAATCAACAATTTTTATTATTAGGTAAAGTTCTGATTTCTTAAGTGCAGACAAGGGACACCACTGACATTTTGCTTCTAATTCTTCTGCCAATTTTTTTCAGAGAACTTCTAGCGACTAAGAATTATTAATTTAAGTAAAAACAGTGACTAAGAATATTAATTGACTTCAAAAACTTTAATATATATATAGTTTATTGTTTTAAAATTCTCAGAATTTATACAAAGGAGTACCGTTGAGTAGCAACATAAAATAAAATACAATATAGAACAAAAAAAAAAACATAAAGTAAGATACAAGTTTAAAACATACTTAAGTTATAACATACGCCAAATATTGCTTATACAAGAATCGCTCGCGCTCTCAGAGCCTTTAACACAAAATTCGCAAAAACTCTCAGTTTACCTCTTTCGCTCGAAGTCAAAAGATCCATCCACAACCGCCCCTCAGAGAATTTTGCATCCAAGTCGCCAAATGTACTAATTCTTAAACCCCTATATAATGGGCATTCCGCTAGAATATGAAACATAGTTTCATTTTCGTCGAGATTACACACAAAACATTTCACTGTTGGGTCGATTACAAATCTTTCTTTTTTATATTTTATTACATGCCGTCTAGTTTGCGCTAACCTTATTTGGCCTATTAACCGAGTCATAACCATTGGTAGACCCGCACTCAAATAATATTTATTTTTCTCTTCTGTGGGCAGGTGCGGATAAATCTGAAGACTTGACGAGCCCTCGAGTCTTTCTCTATCTTTTGCCCTTAAGGAGAGCTTATATGCTTCTATAATTTTGCGAGTATTTCTCACTAAAATATTCACATCCAACACATTCACATTTTTTATTGAATCAACTTCATCCAGCATACTTTCGATTTGCAAAGCCCAATTATATTTTAGGACGGATTTCCCTTTTAGTTTTGCCAATTTAAAGATTCTATTGCAGCAGACTCTGGGGTATCTGTTTTCCGGCATATTATTAATTTTTTCCAGCCATCGCAACGTTGACTTCAAAACAAAATAAGAGATGCTGACCCTTCCCGCCTCCAGTCTGACAGCATAGTCGGGGGTGTTGACGGGGAGGGACAGTACCCTTTTGAAAAAACAAGTTTGAACACACTCTAAGGAATCTAAATAACGGAGACCCCAGACCTCTGCTCCATAGACAGCAACACATCTCACCATAGTGTCGAACAATTTGTCCTTTGTCACCCACATATCGGACTTAGAGCGCTCCAAAATTTTCAGTACCGAACCAGATGCCACTTTTGCTGCCGAAACTGCCCTATCGGCGGTCGCCCTAAATGTACCTGACTTGCTAAATTGCGTCCCGAGATAGACATAATCTTTGACCACCTCAATATTGTGATTCTCATAACCGAAGGAGTACTTTTTTTGCCTTCCCCCCTTTTGAAAAACAATTATTTTGGATTTGTGGTAATTGATTTTTAAATCATTCTCTTTACAATATTTGTGCAGAAGTTTTATTTTACCTTGCATGTCGCTAAAAGAGTAGGCTAAGACAACAATATCGTCGGCATAAGCTAACAGTATTATTTCGTTTAGTTCGTCAATTGAAACCCCTCTAGCACCCTGATCCTGCAGAAAATCCTCCAAATCCGAGATAAAAAGCGAAAAAAATAGAGGGCTCAGAGTGTCTCCCTGCAATACACCCCTGGTCACTTCGACCTCATTTGACACGTCACCTCTCAAGCGAATCGCAATAGAAGCCTGTTCATAAAAATTTTTACTTATTCTAATAAACCTAGAACTCACTCCCTGCTTGAAAAGCTTGTACCACAATTTGTTATGGACTACTGAGGGAAAAGCGCCTTCGAAATCCACAAAGAAGGCGAATAGTTTGCCCTTTTTCCGACTCAGATGAATTTGAACCAATGAGTTTAGCGTGAAAATATTGTCTAGGCAACCCCTCTTATCCCTGAAACCTGACTGAAATTCTGGTATACTCTCTGTATAATCCGCCCACTTCTTTAGCCTCCCATTCAGAATCTGGGTAAACACTTTTGCAACAGTATTCATAAGAGCTATACATCGGTAATTTTTTGGTTCGGTTTTAACGCCTTTTTTGTGGATCATAAAAGCATGCGCTTGTCCCCACGCTTTAGGGACGGTTTCCTGATTGATCACCTCGTTGAACAGAGTTTGCAAATATAGAAGCCAATTTGATGGCAGCCCTTTGAAAAATTCAAACGAAAGACCGTCCGGACCCGATGCCTTTCCATTTTTACATTCAGCCAAAGTTGCACACAGTTCTTCATAAGACACCTCACTGTCTAGTAGAGGGTGTTTCGCATCAAACAAATCGGTTGCAAAAACTACTCGCGGGGGGAACATTTCCTCTAAATATTCGTTCCAAGTTTCAGTCCCGACGTGGTCGAGTCCCGAGGTGCGAGGTTTAAATTTATTGACTGCTCTCCAAAAAGTAGAGGGGTATCTTGTTTCTGAAATTTCTTTTTTAATATTATCTTCATATAACTTTTTGTTTTTTTGAATTAAATTCTTAAGCAGTTTCTTTTCTTTAATATAGATGTTATTAGTATCCGGATTAAAATTTGAGGTTAAACATTCTTTTAAGGCCTGTTTTACTTTAATTTTCTGCAAATGACATTCTTTATTGAACCATGGTTTGTTAGCAATTTTTCTATCACTACATCTCAATCCCAGGGACTCGGCCACACGAGTTACAGTTGAAATTAATTCATCGTTAGCAAAATCAAGTGGACCCTTTTTCCACTGTACATTCGGTTGCCAGCTCATTCTCTCTGCATAGTCACCGCCCAAATTCTCCTTCCATTTAAACCCCCTGCCCATCGACCTCCCACCTAACTGTCTTTGGTTTCCCCCGATCAGATTTTGAGTTTCGTATAGCGATAACACGACAGGCAAATGGTCTGACTGGGTAACTAGCGGGTACACATAAAGATCCGAGACAGCCTGCAAATATTCGAAGTTACAAAAAATTAGGTCCACAGTACTGTTTCCTCTTTTGCCACAATAAGTATAACTTGCAGGTGTATCACCTCTCGATCTGCCATTTAACAACATAAAGGAATGATCTTCAAAAAATTCTATCAAAAGTTTGCCCCTTGAATTAATTTTCCCATCTAATGACATTCTCATTCCATACAGATTAGCCGCACACTCCGACATTACCACTTCGTCTACCTGGTTCAGATCCCCCACCCTTCCGTTAAGATCCCCTCCAATAATTATAGGACAACACATATTTAACTTTTCAACATGATCCATTGCTAATTCTAACGACAATCGACAAGTTTCATCATTCAGGCACGGACTAAAGTAGATCAGACCAATAATAATATTTTGATTGAATTTTTTAAATAATATAAACAAACAATAATCATTCTGGAAAATTATGGACTTTAATAATAAACTCTTTTTGGTAATAATACTCAAACCACCCCTGGGCCTACCTGTCTTGAATTCTCTTACTGCATTACTGTAGTTGAACTGATGTTTACTTATCCACTCCGGAAGAAACGTGGGAGGTAGAGTCAGCCAAGTCTCCGATATACATAGTATGTCCCAATTCTCGATGTTGTCTGACACATCCGAAATGTTCCTGAAACCATTCACATTCCAGAAGACGACAGAAAGACCTACGTGACTGTCGGACGTTACACCAGTAGTTGGGGTTCTTCCTCGCTTTAACCTTCGTGACATTATGCTGCTGTACCTCTCTGGTTGCTATTCTTCTTGCTTAGCTTTCTTTGTCTTTGATGGAGCTGACAAAAATCTATCGAGAGACGAAACGCGCCTCTCATCAGAAAGCTGACGCTTACCACTTCCAGGAAGACAACCCGCTTTTCTTTTCGTGGATGGAGTTGACTGGGAGTTGGATTGATTGGACAGATGACTTGGTGGTTCCTCAGTTTTTTTCTCCTCCTCCATTGACTGCAGATCTTTCAGTGAGAAGGCTTCCTCACCAACGAGCAGCTTGTTACCTCTGATTTTTAAATTTTGTTTACCGGCTTTAATCATTTTGTTCTTGTACCAAACCAGTTCCCTGCGTTCTAAGCGTTCTTCTTGACTTAAGTCATTTGAAATTGCCAAACCCAAAGCGTCGAATTCCTTTATTTTTTTAAATAGAAGGGACTTCCATCTTGGTGCAATAAAACGCACCAGAATCGGCCTGCATCCGCCCTGTTTACCAATTCTAAACGCAGTTTCAATACACAGATCGTTTATTACAAGTCCCACCTGCGTAAAAATATCCTTAATTTTTACATATATATTTTCATCTGCATCTAAACTTTCTTCAACTTTAAAAATCAGGATATTTCTTGCTCTATTTGCGTTAAAATTGGCCTCCATTTTCCTAGAGAGTCCCTCCATTTTTTCTTCCAGGTCCGAAACTTTTTGTTTGAAGTTTGCCTTAATTTCATTCACATCATCTTGTAATTTTTTATTTCCATCATTTAGTAGCCTTATATCTTCCTTCGTTGCCATATTGCCTTGAATACTTTTCAAGGTTTCCATAATCTGTTCAGAATCCATTGTTTGTCGACTATCACACCGAGAATAACAAATAACATTGATTTACACACTTCTGCTTTCACCAAAACTTTGACTCGTGAAATTATTATTTCTCGCACCAAGTCAAAAGATATTTTAAAACATTTTTGTCTGATAGAAGAGAAACAAGAACACCAAAAAAAACACAATTCTGGAACAGGAAACTGCACATAATCACTAAATAATAGTAATAGTTCTAAACCGAAATAGTTCAATTACGATTTTAACTATAAAACGGTCAATTTAAACGGAGCTCTTCTATTACACGTCTGAACGCTATGAAGGCTACATTGGCACTCTCCAAAAACTTTAATATATAAACTAGTATTCCAGATTTTTGGGCAGGACATGAAAATGACATTTTAAATTTAATCACCCATATACTTTATAGTAATTATAATAGTGCATTATTATTTATTTGACAAAAAACTCAAGAGTAGTACTACTCAAAAGTGTTCAACTACTAGTACTGTTTTACTATACCTACAGATTAAGAAAACAATGATACCAGTCAAATTGAAGTCCACTTTTTGAAAAGTTGAAGTTAACTATTGGAAAAGTTAAAGTTAACTTTTTGAAAAGTTAAGGTTAACTATTGAAAAAGTTAAAGTTAACTTTTTGAAAAGTTAAAGTTATTTTGACTGGCATCATTGTGTCCTTATAATACAAAGATTGTATTTTTCTATACTGTTTGTATTAAGAAAACAATGATACCAGTCAAATTGAAGTCAACTATTTGAAAAGTTGAAGTTAACTATTGGAAAAGTTAAAGTTAACTTTTACAAAAGTTAAGGTTAACTATTGAAAAAGTTAAAGTTAACTTTTTGAAAAGTTAAAGTTATTTTGACTGGCATCATTGTGTCCTTATAATACAAAGATTGTATTTTTCTATACTGTTTGTATTAAGAAAACAATGATACCAGTCAAATTGAAGTCAACTATTTGAAAAGTTGAAGTTAACTATTGGAAAAGTTAAAGTTAACTTTTACAAAAGTTAAGGTTAACTATTGAAAATGTTAAAGTTAACTATTGAAAAAGTTAAAGTTAACTTTTTGAAAAGTTGAAGTTAACTATTGGAAAAGTTAAAGTTAACATTTTGAAAAGTTGAAGTTAACTATTGGAAAAGTTAAAGTTAACTATTAGAAAAGTTAAAGTTAACTTTTACAAAAGTTAAGGTTAACTATTGGAATAGTTAAAGTTAACTTTTACAAAAGTTAAGGTTAACTATTGAAAATGTTAAAGTTAACTATTGAAAAAGTTAAAGTTAACTTTTTGAAAAGTTAAAGTTAACTATTGGAAAAGTTAAAGTTAACTTTTACAAAAGTTAAGGTTAACTATTGGAAAAGTTAAAGTTAACTTTTACAAAAGTTAAGGTTAACTATTGAAAATGTTAAAGTTAACTATTGAAAAAGTTAAAGTTAACTTTTACAAAAGTTAAGGTTAACTATTGAAAATGTTAAAGTTAACTATTGAAAAAGTTAAAGTTAACTTTTTGAAAAGTTGAAGTTAACTATTGGAAAAGTTAAAGTTAACTTTTACAATAGTTAAGGTTAACTATTGAAAAAGTTAAAGTTAACTTTTTGAAAATTGGAAAAGTTAACCATCTACCAAACCTATTAAATCCTCACAATGTCAATGAAACCATGTTATCAATTCACTGAGTTAGAATGCTAGAGTGTTAGGACTGTAATCGTTTTTAATTGACTTAGTATAAGCATGATAACCTCAAAATATACACTGAGAGACCTTTGGAACTGTAGCGAAACAACATATGTGACAGCGGCTCCACTACAGTTTTGGTGCGCTGCCGTACAATTTGGGTGTGTGACTGTCCAAAATGTTGGTGAGCAGCTTACCAAAGTAGTGGGGATACCGCCATTGGTTTGCAGCTTAACAACTTTAGGACTGTCACGCGCCCAAAATTTTTCCGCAGCAACCCAAAAGTATAGTCTTATAGCGTTTCACCAAAATAGTCAGTAGCAGCCTATCTAAAGTCTGCTGCTGACCCAAAGCTTTCTTAGTGTAGTATATATTTTACATGAATTCATATTTTTAAATATTTAAAAGAAATTCAATTTTTTCAGTTTAAATTTATTAACTTGTAATTTAAATTTCATATGTATCCTCACGAAGTAAAGGGAACCTTACGTCCAAAAAAATTAAGTCTTAGTTATTAATACAATTCTATATAGTTTTTCAGTTGTTTTTTCATATACAAAAGTGAAAAATTGTTTTTACTTATACATTTTTTTATTCTTAAAGGTAAAACTTTTGTCAATTTGAAGTTTTTTACATGCAGATAGAAGGCACTTCAAAAAATCAGTCCCTCTGTATTTTCGTCTACTATCTTACATGTCATTCACATACTTTTGTATGCTTAAGCAAAAGATATTAATTGGGGGCTCAACTTTACACTTTCTGTATAACTCACTTTTTGAATGCATGGTCCCATCCACCGCGTCAGGATACATGCACGGAAAAAAATTTCTTGTGAAAAACACAAGGTCTTTTGTAGAATATACGAATAGGTTAAGTTGTGCTTTATACAGGCGAATTGACACTGAAAGAAATTATTCGTGATTACTGTGATAATTCTGGCTAATACAACCATATTGCCATTCCATTTTGTTTGTTTCGTCTGTTTTGTCTGCGCACAACGCTTTTAACAAACGCACCTAACATCCTGTTTCACACACGAAAGCTGGGTTTTTAATACTGACACTCAGTATGGTTGAATCAGACAGAAAACGGAATAGGTAAAACTAATATAAAAATTGTAGTAATACAAAGAGACAAATCACAGAGTTACATTTAAATATGATTGACTACAACCGTGGCTCATAGATGGCGCAGGAAATCCTGTAAATTTCACAAGAATTTTTTTCGGTGTATATATGTTGTTTGCAAGGAATTCTCTCTGCTCCTTCACACTAAGAAAACTGGATAGCCAAAGTGAGAGGGTTAGGTTTTAAGTGTTAGCCTGATTCTCTAGATAGTTAACTTTTTCCTCCGAGATAGTCAACTTGATCTTCAAAGTATCTATTTATCCCTCCGAGATGGTTACAAAACATTTAACCTTAAATACAGTCTGTTTGTCCCTCCAGATAGTTTGTTGAATACTCCATTTTTCTCTATGCATTATTAAAAAAGTTAAGATTAACTTTTAGGAAGTTAAAGTTAACTACTGGAAAAGTTAACTTTTATAAAAGTTAAAGCTAACATTTGAAAAAGTTAATCATCTATCAAATCTAGTAAAGCCTCACTCAATTCACTAAGTCAGAATGCCAGACTGCTAGTGCAGAAGCTTATGACTGTAACCGTTTTTAAAGAATTCTGTGTAAGCATGAACTGTAGATGCAAAAGTGTCAGTAGTCAATTTCTATCCAACAACTCAAGTAGAAGATTTTAGATGGTAACTGTCACATTAGTAGACAGAGTATTAAAGTTAACATTTGGAAAAGTTGAATTTACTTTGTAGAAAATTCAAGTCAACTTTAAGAAACGTTATATATATATAACTTTTTTACATTAATATTTTTAAACTTAATAAGATGTATTCTTGTAACAGTGGATGTCTTCATGCAAATATTCACTGATCTTTACGTGACGCAACGTCATTACGTTGCCTGAGCAGACAACTGCATATTGTCTCGTTATACATGATCGTGTAGTACAGTATAAACCAATCATTGGGATTATTAAGAAGTTATAAGAAGTGGTGGGGAGAATGAAGTGGAGAGGTATGTAAGACACCTTCCTGAAGTAGAAACTCATTTCTAATCTAAAATGGAGTTCATAGTAGGCGTTCAAGGTTTCAAAAAGCAATGTAATGAGTTTATTTTTAAAGAATTGGCCATAGTTCCTCTGGAGGTAGATGCTCAACCAAGAGTTTACCTCTTTGAACCATCTTGTGCTTGGAATTCACTACCTGGACGTTACAAACGTGAAAACCTGTGGTTAACAAACAATTATCATTCAATCCCTTGGATGGCTGGAGATGTGTGTTACAATGAAGTGCGAACCATTTTACAGGACGTATTATGAGGAGCAAAGACTATCTATGTTAAAGGTTGTGAAAAAAAGCAGTGGTTAGAAAAATATTTAATGAATGTACACAATTTAGAAGAAATTGACTGTCCAGCGTTTAAGAATATTAAAACTGCATTTTTTACTACCCACATGTACACATCATATTACACAAACTGAAAATTGTGCAGTAAATAATATATTTAAGCTTTGAAATTGGTTTTAAAATGTAACGAGTGAACTGAGAAACTTCTCATATGGTATCGATGAAGTGGATGATGTGAATACTAATTTAAAATCATTTTATGAAAATTATGAAAAACTATTGTAATAAGTTTAAATTTCTATATACATTTGAATAAATGAATTTTATAATTTTAAAAATGTTGTCTTTCTTTCTTTGTATACATACTCCTTTAATACTATATACTTCAAAAAACAAATTTTTTTTCTTTAACTTTAATAAAAATTGACTTATACAATTTTATACAAAATTTAATTATTTAAAAGCTTGTTTGAAATATGAAGGTAGAAAAGGTAGGAAAGGTAGAAAAGAAGCAATTTAAAAGTAATTTTTTTTATTATTATTATAAGCCTTTAAATATTTACATAATTTTTACGGTATAATCTTATAATATTTATTTTTATTCAAATTCAATAACATTAAATTTACCACCAATATATTTTAAACGCAACTTCTCCGATTGCACGGCTTCTTCCATCATTATGAAGGAGGTAGGGTCAGCTTCAAATAGTTTTGCGAACCTTGCCGGAAGAAAAGTTGTAAAAGCAGCATCCAGGTCTACTACAATCCTGGAACCATATTTCGTCTGCACCTTGTTTATTTTAGTTACATTGTATGACTCATTCACAGTCAACTCAGAAAGTGGCTTCGTTGGTAGAAATCTCTCCATACGACCAATGGCGTTGACTTTTTGGAACTCCATTGTTTTAATATCTGTAAGCAAAGAAAAAAGATGTATTCTTAATATTGAATTTAAAAAAACAAATTTAGAATAAAAATTGATTCAATTAAAGAAAGAAAATTCACCTATTATAGGAATAGATGCTGCTGTAGTTGTTAAAGCCGCTGACACTGCTAATGTTGCTGTAGATGCTGAAGTTGTTGATACTGTCGATTATGTTGGAGTTACTAATGATGATGAAAACTGAAGCAGAAGTGTCGAATGTGGATTCCAACTTACCTTATACCTTTTAAATCCCACTGTTCTTCAACTCTCACTCTTTTACCCCCACTTTAACGACTGCGCACGCAACTACCTCAAAAGAAGAGTCATTTAGAAGACGTATTCAAACTCACATAAAATGACGTCACTAAAAGGGTTTTTAAGGAATGTCTTTGTTCTCATCTACAGTCAGGTTAAAGCCTGTCTAAAGGTTTTTTAGACAAGCTCTTTATTCTATTCAAGATGCAGGTTGAAACTTGTTTAAAGATTTTCAAATAATACTATTGTTATCTTGGAAAAAGACAAGTTGAAACTTGCTTACATATTTTTGGACAATACATTTATCCCTATGGTGCTATAGTATTAGTAAAGCAAGCTGTGAGAGTCAGACAGACAGGTCTGACGCATGGAACTTTCACTCACTCAACGCGGTAACCGTACGCGCACTTTTTCTGCGCACTGGGCCTTACCACACCACCCACTCCCACTACCCACAACGCCTGCGCGGTATCTCGCGAACGCTTAGTCCCTTGCGCTTCTCTATATGATTTTTGAAATTTCTGGTTTATACTAAGTGGGTGGTGGTGGGTGGTAGTATTGGAAATATGTATATGGGCAGCTCCATACGAAAAGCAAATGGTGGATCACCGATTTTTCTTAAAGTTTGTAATTTTGTAGTACTTGGGGTACTAAATAACTGTGCCAAACAGTTTTGCAAAAAAAAAATTTTTTTGCAAGATATTTAGATTTGAAAAATCGGAAACTGAAAAAAATGACTTTTTTTGAGAATTTTTATTTCGAAAACTATTGATTCTACAAGAAAAAGTCATTTGTTCAAAATTGTAGAGAAAATGTCAATTTTTTATAATATTAAAAAAAAGTTTAAAAAAATTAATTTTTCAATAATTTGTTTAAACAATAATTTTTTATTGTTAAAAAAAAGAGCAAAGGACATCATGGAATTTTCTAGAAAAATTATTTTCTCAAAATTTGAACCTTCCTTAATAAGTGGTTAAATTTTTAAAGAAGTGCTTTTTGATGTTTTTGAGAAAAAAATTTTTGAAGTTTGCGCTACGAGTTTTTGTGCGTTGCGCTAACTAAGCAGCGCCTATATCAGTGTATTTTAAAAGATGATAAGACCTTTACTGCTCGCCCCTAATACATTTATTAATTATATACGTATATATTATTATTATAAACAGTTTAATAATATATTTTTAACTTTTTTATAAACATTATTTTCCTTTTTTAATCCATTAATGCCCATGGGCACAGGAACGCAGATATAAAAAGTAACTATTGAGATCCTGGTATTGGGTCTAATGATAATTTTTGACGTTAAAAATTTAAAAAAAAAATTTTTTTGTAACAATTTGTTATAAACAAATGAAAAAAGATTAATTTTCATAAAAAAAAACTGATAGCGACATTCGATTCGACGCAAAAAATACTACGAGAACGTATATTACATAATTTTTAAAAAAAGACATACTATTATTGTAAAAATGTTATAAACAATTAGCCTGCATTTATACTGTATGAGATAGAAGGATCGTTTTTCAGGTAAAAATTTTGTTTAAAAAATTTTTAACGTCAAAAACTCTCCTTATTAAACTAATTTTGTTTAAAAAAATTTTTAACTTCAAAAACAATCATTCTATCTAATACAGTATAAATGCAGGCTAATTGTTTATATAATTTTGACAACCATAATGTCTTTTTTTAAAAATTATGTAATATACGTTTTCGTAGTAGTTTTTTGCGTCGAATCGAATGGCGCTATCAATTTTTAAAGAAAATCAATTTTTTTCATTTGTTTATAACAAATTGTTACAAAAAATTTTTTTTTTTTAAATTTTTAACGTCAAAAATTATCATTAGACCCAATACCAGGATCTCAATAGTTACTTTTTATATCTGCGTTCCTGTGCCCATGGGCATTAATGGATTAAAAAAGGAAAATAATGTTTATAAAAAAGTTAAAAATATATTATTAAACTGTTTATAATAATAATATATACGTATATAATTAATAAATGTATTAGGGGCGAGCAGTAAAGGTCTTATCATCTTTTAAAATACACTGATATAGGCGCTGCTTAGTTAGCGCAACGCACAAAAACTCGTAGCGCAAACTTCAAAAATTTTTTTCTCAAAAACATCAAAAAGCACTTCTTTAAAAATTTAACCACTTATTAAGGAAGGTTCAAATTTTGAGAAAATAATTTTTCTAGAAAATTCCATGATGTCCTTTGCTCTTTTTTTTAACAATAAAAAATTATTGTTTAAACAAATTATTGAAAAATTAATTTTTTTAAACTTTTTTTTAATATTATAAAAAATTGACATTTTCTCTACAATTTTTAACAAATGACTTTTTCTTGTAGAATCAATAGTTTTCGAAATAAAAATTCTCAAAAAAAGTCATTTTTTTTCAGTTTCCGATTTTTCAAATCTAAATATCTTGCAAAAAAATTTTTTTTTTGCAAAACTGTTTGGCACAGTTATTTAGTACCCCAAGTACTACAAAATTACAAACTTTAAGAAAAATCGGTGATCCACCATTTGCTTTTCGTATGGAGCTGCCCATATAATAGAAAAAAAAGTGGGTGGATGGGGGGTGGTGGTTAACTAAGAGCAATGTATTTTACATTGGTGAGTGGGTGGTGGGAGGGGGTGGTATTTGCATATTCTACGTCCAAAAGGGTGGATAGTGGGTGGAATTTGCATAAACTAAAAGGGTTAACAATGAAAGTTAAATATACAAATTAAATACCCCACTAACGTCAATTAAAAGGGTTAACTACTTTAAATATATGCAAATCAGGTACCTTACCAATGGCTGGTAAATTACTGACATATACCCCACTAACGCCATCTAGTGACAGAAACTTATACCCCCACCAATAGCTGGTAAATTACCGATGTATACCCCCACTAACGCCATCTAGTGACAGAAACTTATACCCCCACCAATGGCTGGTAAATTACCGACATATACCCCACTAACGCCATCTAGTGACAGAAACTCATACCCCCACCAACGGCCGGTAAATTACCGACATATACCCCACTAACGCCCTGTAACTTACCCTAGCGGTCGGTAAGTAGGAATCTACATTACCGATACGACGTAGAACCGGCCTAGCTATACTACTCACCTACACGGAAAGAAAAAGTCCGTCAATCATTAATAGACTAGTATATTACTTTGAGACGGGACACAAAATCATTCAATGGATAACATACTTTGAGTCACAATCAGTGACGAGTTGCTTGCTAAAATTTAGAAAACTGTCATCAATATATAAAACTCGTTCACTAAAATTTAGAAAACTGTCTATTAAATTTTCTATGACTATCAAAAGCATTCAAAAAATTCAACTTCTTTCAGAATTATCCCTAATTTTAGACACTATTTGGTACAGAATGAACACATTTTTTTCGTTGCACAGTTCCGATATTTTATTTACACTCTTAGACGCTTTAGACCAACACATTTTCCAACACATTTTCGCACTTATAATAACTACACGTAGAAACGCACACTTATAACACTTTAAGTTTAGAAGCAAACTGTTCTTATATACCAAATAACAAAATTTTTCACAACTTGTGAGAAATGATTTTGCACTAATAACTACTTTTTAATTAGCGAGAAATATAAAAGAAAATATATTTTCATCGAGGTCAATTTCTAGACGCAATTCAACTGCAAATTGTTAGTTAAGTTAAATATTCACATTACACATAATAGTATATAGGGATATGTATAGCAGACAGCAAAAACACATGGACTATAGAGAAACCGGAAGAAATGCGCATCGGTACACTGCGCAACAATGCGCTAGTGAAGAGCGCCGATTTAGAATACGAGTCAACTAACGTTTCACAAACTTTCACTAATGATTCGTAAACATTCAAACAGCCATTGATAACAATTCAGCATTAAATCTAAAACAATTGGTCACATACTGGCATTCTAATCAATCCATGACTCGTTTTCAATCGTTAAGTAAAGTTAAGTAACCATCAACGGAAAAAGTGTCCCGTCTCAAAGTAATATACTAATCCATTAATGGTTGACGGACTTTTTCTTTCCGTGTAGAGAGCTAAAAATTGGTACACGTATGTATTTTCACGCGTAGATTCCCAAGTAGAAATGTCCGGAGTTAGGACGGAGTTAAACACCGACATGGTACTGACTCAGTACTGACCGTCGGTACTGACTTTCGGAACCCGATCAGTACTGGGAGTATACTGACTCCAAAATCGAATCAGTACTATGTCGGAGTTAGAAAAGTTCTAAAATCAGTACTGGCAGAAAACTGGCTTAACACTAAATCAGTACTGCGAAGGAGTTAAAAAACAATCAAAATTTGTTATAATGTAATTAAACATTACCCAGTGGGCACAAAGACAAAAAACGTTCTTTAAACGTCTGTAGAACGTTTAATGTCTGACAATTTACGTTTAAAGAACATCCGAATGTTCCGAAACATTTTTGGAACAGTCGGACGTTCTTAAAACATAAATTGTCAGACATTAAACGTTCTAAAGACGTTTAAAGAACGTTTTTTTGTCTTTGTGCCCACTGGGTAAACATCGTTTGATTTATTAACAATTAAAATATTTGCAAAGATTTGTAAAAACATTATTCATCAACAATAATATCAAACATTTTATTAATTTATTATTAACTAATAGATATATTTTAAGAATATAATAATAAATTATTATTAATTAATTATTTTTAGAATTATTACGTATTATTAATAATAAAAAAAATTTTATTTTTTAAAGCTGTATATATATTTTTATTTATTTATTTAACAAAAATTTTTCTTAAATAAATTTTTTTTTATTATTATTTTAATAAATAATTAGATTATAAATAATAAATAAATAATTATATTAATAATTTTTACCATATTATTATGATGTATCTATTAATTACTACATAATGACTTGATAATATGTATATAAAGATATATGTATAATAATTTTTCTTGAAATAAATATAATATGCAGTGGATTTATTATTAAAGCACTGTATATATCGGTCCCACAATTCAAAAGGAAGTTTATGCGAGATAACTCCCGAGCTTGCGTGGCTATGTGGTATGTGTATTCGACTTGCGTCCTCGAGGTCTAGGGTTCGGTCCCCCGTGCGTGCGATATTTTTCCGTCTTAGTTTTAAGTGTTTTGTGTATAATTCTTAACAGTGTTACATAAAGTATAAGTTTGAATAATTAATATCCAGTAATAATAATAATTTAGTCATTAATTTAAATAAATAAGATTTAAATAAATAATGAAAAAATAAGAAAAATATTTTTTTAATACTTATTTTAATAAAAGGAATTCTAATAATTAATTAATAATAATTAATACTAATAATAATTATTAGTATTCAATAAATTACTCCCCATGCTTTAATAATTAAATAAGGAGCTTATACTGACCGCCGATAAAAATCAGTACTGGACAGCGTTACCAGCCAGGGTTTTCCCAGTACTGACTTAGTACTGGAGTCAGTACTGCAATACTGGCAGTCAGTACAAGATCAGTACTATGCCAGTATTACATTTCTACTTGGGTTACAGGAAAAATATAGCGAACGTGATTGAAATTGATCTTCATAGAGTTTTCGTCGAAAAACATCAAATTTTGGCCATTTTTCGCAAAAAAAGGCATGTACCCCCCCCTAGCGCTCACAGTTTTTTACCTAGAAAGTTGAAAATTGGTATGCATATGTATTTTCAAAAATGGATTAAAGGAAAAATATAGCGAACACATTTAGTATTGATCTTCATTCTGTTTTTATCGAAAAAGTCAAAAATTTTGAAAATTTCGAAAAAAATGCATGTACCCCCCCCCCCCTGGCGCCCACAGTTTTTTATCTGAAGAGCTGAAAATTGGCATACTTATTCGTTTTTACGCATAGATTACAGGAAAAATATAGCGGAAGTGATTAGAATTGATCTTCATGATGTTTTCATCGAAAAACTAAAATCTCTTTTTGAAAGCTCGAAAATTCTTTAACCGTTGCTGGTTCTCTCAATTCTTAATCTAGTGGACTGTCGCTATACATTTTTATTTATTTTTTCGTGTAGATTTCAAAAAACATACAGAAAAAATTATTGGAATTCATCTTCATATTTTTTTTTGCAAAAAAATAAAAAAGAATTTCGTTTTAAAAAAAAAAGTGTGTACCCCCCCCTTGGTTTTCACAATTCTTGGCCTATTGGACTGCAGTTTTGCTTATTTTATGTATTTTCGTCAGTAGATTTCAGCAAAAATATAGCGAACCTGATTGGATTTGATCTTCATATTTTTTTCATCGAAAAACTTAAAGTTTTTAAAAATTTCGTCAAAAAAGCGTTTATTTCACCCTAGCACTCACAGTTTTTTACCTAAAGAGCTGAAAATTGGTACACTTTTGTATTTTCACGTGTAGATTACAGGTAAAATATAGTGGAAATGATTAGAATTGATCTTCATTGCGTTTTGAGCGAAAACCTAAATTTTTTTTTCAATTTTTGATAATAATTATACCTATGCTAGTTCTCTCAATTCTTAGTCTAGTGGACTGGCGTTATACATTTTTATTTATTTTTTCGTGTAGATTTCAACAAACATACAGAGAAAATTATTGGAGTTCATCTTCATATTTTTTTTTTTCGAAAAACTAAAATTTTTTTTTCGTTTTAGAAAAAAAAGTGTGTACTCCCCCTTTGGTTTTCACAATTCTTGGCCTATTGGACTATATTTTTGCTTATTTTATGAATTTTCATATGTAGATTTCAGGAAAAATACACCGAACATGATTGAATTTTATCTTCATATTTTTTTCAGTGAAAAAGTCAAAGTTTTTAAAAATTTCGTTAAAAATGCGTGTTATTTACTATAGCGCCCACAGTTTTTTACCTGAAGAGATGAAAATTGGTACACTTATGTATTTTTACGCGTAGATTACAGGAAAAATATAGCGGAAGTGTTTAGAATTGATATTCATGGTGTTTTAATCGAAAAACTGAAATCTCTTTTTGCAAGCTCGAAAATACTTTAACCCTTGCTGGTTCTCGCAATTCTTAATCTAGTGGATCGCCCTTATACATTTTTATTTATTTTTTCGTGTAGTTTTCAACCAACATACAGAAAAAATTATTGGAGTTCATCTTCATACTTTTTTTTTACGAAAAACTGAAAATTTTTTTTTTGATTTATAAAAAAAAGTGTGTACCCCCCTTGGTTTTCACAAATTTTGATCTATTGGACTGCATTTTTTTTTTAATTTATATATTTTCATTTGCATATTTTAGGAAAAATATAGCAAACATGATCGGATTTGATTTTCAAATTTTTTTTAGCGAAAAACTCAAATTTTTAAAAAAAATTTTCAAATAAGCGTGTATTTTACCCTAGCGCTCACCGTTTTCTACATAGAGAGATGAAAATTGGTACACTTATGTGTTTTCACATGTAGATTTTAGAAAAAAAAATTAATTAATAATTTGTTATTAATTATTAATTTATTATTAATTTATTAATAATTAATTAATTAATTTAATTTCAATAACAGAAAATTTATTTGATTTAGTTTTCTATTTAGTAATCATTATTAATTCACTATTTTTTAAAAATAATCTTTTAAAAAAATATTTAAAAATTAAATTTGTTTTTTTATTAATACAATCATTAAATATGATTTTGTTTATATTTTCAAAACAGAGTAACTTTAAATTGAATTGGAATTGATATATATTTATTTTTATAAGAAAGAAAATTATAAGTTTTTATGGAGGGTACGGAACCCTACACGGAAAAACCTTTGAGAAGTCTGCCTTCCCACTGTCACAAAATTTTGCTTCTCACTGCATGGAAAGTCTGATCGCCCGCCACTGGGTGCGTAGCATTACCGTTTTCGATAGACAAACTTCCCAAAAAGTTTAGAAAATTACAACTGGGTACGTTGGTCACCCAGTTTGGGAGTGCAGATGAACAAGTTTAGTGGTGGCGCTGACGCATAAGTTTCGGGTGAGCAGACTGCTTAAAGGTTTTTCCGTGTAGGTTTTAGTACGAGTTCTACTCGCACTTGTCCGGTTTTTTTGTTGGAACCTAATGATTTGAATTTCAAAAAGTCTCTTTTTAAATCCCTATAAGTTTTTAGCGCAAAATTTTGTTCATTATTGATCAAATCTTCCTTATCTTTCAGATTCTTCAAGGTTATGAAACAATAAGAACACGGGTAAGTTGCGGTAGCTGTTTGCTGTTCGTTCACAATCAATAAAACTTTGAAATCAGCAACGAATTTGAATGAAATATTATTGATCTTAGTTAAATTAAATAGAATTTCGAAATTTTCGTATGTTTCTATCACGTCTGGAACAATACATAATAATATCAAATTACGGACGCTTATCGTTTTAATTTCACCATTAAGAGAACCTCCTTCAGCATGTCTTCCGTTTTTTGGTTGAATTTAGATTTTCGTTTTCGTTTTCAGCATTATCATCCATCGAACAGGTCTCGAAAATAGACATAGAAAAGTGAAAAAAAATTCTCGACATAGAAAGTTTTGACCACCATCAGCCATAAGTTTGATAACGTGATTATTACCAATTAAACCTCTGTCTTCTATAATTTTTGCAACTAATGTCTCAGCACCAGCATAAACAACTGGCCTTATATCCTTTTCCTTTGTTTTTTCATGTGGTGTATTCCACGTCAGTGCAACACAAAAAATTTTATTAGGTTTTGGGATTTGGTTGAACTTGGGTAGATTATATCCTCTGGTGGTAGTAAATAAAATCCCCAAGCGATTTTAAAAAATTTCAAAAATTGGCGGACATATTGGATTTTTAATTTTTTTGTACTTTTTTTGAAAAATATATATCTCTGCTTCTTCTTAACGGATTTTATTTTATGACCTCTTGAATTGTTCGTATTGAAATATACTTTTATTTAAAAAATTAAAATTAAAAAAATTATTTAAATTTTTTGTTTAAAAAATTAATTTAATTTTTTGAAAAGCCATAGAAAAATATGCTACCTTCAATTTTGATCATTTTTTTACCATTTGTAGCCATAAATGTGTTGAACTTGTCCTGAAATTTTTATCGTGGGACAGCCAGTAGTTTTTGAGAAAAAAAATAAAACGTAAATCCTCGCATACCCAAGTAGAAATGTCCGGAGTTAGGACGGAGTTAAACACCGACATGGTAGTGACTCAGTACTGACCGTCGGTACTGACTTTCGGAACCCGATCAGTACTGGGAGTATACTGACTCCAAAACCGAATCAGTACTATGTCGGAGTTAGAAAAGTTCTAAAATCAGTACTGGCAGAAAACTGGCTTAACACTAAATCAGTACTGCGAAGGAGTTAGAAAAACAATCAAAATTTGTTATAATGTAATTAAACATTAAACATCGTTTGATTTATTAACAATTAAAATATTTGCAAAGATTTGTAAAAACATTATTCATCAACAATAATATCAAACATTTTATTAATTTATTATTAACTAATAGATATATTTTAATAATATAATAATAAATTATTATTAATTAATTATTTTTAGAATTATTACGTATTAATAATAATAAAAAAAATTTTATTTTTTAAAGCTGTATATATATTTTTATTTATTTATTTAACAAAAATTTTTCTTAAATAAATTTTTTTTATTATTATTTTAATAAATAATTAGATTATAAATAATAAATAAATAATTATATTAATAATTTTTACCATATTATTATGATGTATCTATTAATTACTACATAATGACTTGATAAAATGTATATAAAGATATATGTATAATAATTTTGCTTGAAATAAATATAATATGCAGTGGATTTATTATTAAAGCACTGTATATATCGGTCCCACAATTCAAAAGGAAGTTTATGCGAGATAACTCTCGAGCTTGCGTGGCTATGCGGTACGTGTATTCGACTTGCGTCCTCGAGGTCTAGGGTTCGGTCCCCCGTGCGTGCGATATTTTTCCGTCTTAGTTTTAAGTGTTTTGTGTATAATTCTTAACAGTGTTACATAAAGTATAAGTTTAAATAATTAATAACCAGTAATAATAATAATTTAGTCATTAATTTAAATAAATAAGATTTAAATAAATAATGAAAAAATAAGAAAAATATTTTTTTAAAACTTATTTTAATAAAAGGAATTCTAATAATTAATTAATAATAATTATTAGTATTCAATAAATTACTCCCCATGCTTTAATAATAATTATTAACACACTGCTTAAAACCTTGAAATAATTACTTTTTTATTCAAGCTTCGAAGTAGGATAATTTATAGATTTTTTATCGATCATTATTGATATGAGCTTAAAAATTCATCCCCAATGGGAAAAAAACCATTGGCGCATTAATGGCCCAATAATGGGAGCCACAATTCCATTATTGTCCCATTATTGGCACCCAATAATGGACCACTAATGGTAAAATCGTGGGATGTCCACGCCGATGCCAATAATTGGCAAACCATTATTGGCACATTATTAGCTGCCATTAAAAAACCAATAATAAAAAAAAAATTTATTAAATTTTATTAAATAATAAATTTATTTATTTATTTAATAATTATTTTATTTATTATTATTATTATTATTAAAAATATTAATTTTTTTAATTAATTATTTTATAGAAATGGGTATTATTTTCTATTACACCGAAATGTGAATAACCCTTTCGTTCAGTATCTAAAAATTATTTACCTCACATCCATCAGTGCAAAAATAGGAGAGGACGGGCAGAATAAAATTCTACAAATATTCGTGAGAATGCTGCCTCCTTATATACTTTTCAAGTTTCATGTTAGTTGCGAGAGAGTTTGAAACAACACCTCCTACGGAGCGTTGAGCGAACTACATACAATTATTTACCGACGCTGCAGAAATTATCATGTAGCAAGTATGTAGTTCGCTCAACGCTCCGCAGGAGGTGTTGTTTCAAACTCTCTCGCAACTAACATGAAACTTGAAAAGTATATAAGGAGGCAGCATTCTCACGAATATTTGTAGAATTTTATTCTGCCCGTCCTCTCCTATTTTTGCACTGATGGATGTGAGGTAAATAATTTTTAGACACTGAACGAAAGGGTTATTCACATTTCGGTGTAATAGAAAATAATACCCATTTCTATAAAATAATTAATTAAAAAAATTAATATTTTTAATAATAATAATAATAAATAAAATAATTATTAAATAAATAAATAAATTTATTATTTAATAAAATTTAATAAATTTTTTTTTTATTATTGGTTTTTTAATGGCAGCCAATAATGTGCCAATAATGGTTGACAATTATTGGCATCGGCGTGGACATTCCACGATTTTACCATTAGTGGTCCATTATTGGGTGCCAATAATAAACCTAGAGAAAACCAATGGCTTCCAATATTGGGCCATTAATGCACCAATGGTAGACTAATGGCCATTTCCCATTGGGTTATTATGTCAAGAATTCCGAGAAAAACTAGAATCGACATTCATTAATTTTTAAAGTTTTACTTTCTGCCCATTTTTGACTAAATTTTTTAAATTATAACATCTAAACTGTTTTCTATGGAATTTTAGTCCTGAGATTACTTCATTTAAATTTTAAAAATTGACTTAATTTAGATATACAAAAAGAAAAGCTTCATGTCAGTCATACTAATGCTTTAGAGGACCGCAATCTTGCCCACCGAATTGACAATCATGGCCTAGAGTTTGGCCATTACTTTTCTAGCATGAATCAGTCTTGGTTTCGATGACTCACCAAGGTTCAACCAATATTCCCAGGTAGATATTTCAACTCTATAATGACCAGTCACTGGGAAGTATTTCTAGATTCTGGCCAGTGATTGACCAGAAAATCTGGCAAGTGATTGATTAGAAATGTAACGCGCTGCTTTAGCAGTCACTGGTTAGATTATTTGGCCAATGACTGGCAAGTAACTGACCAGTATGCCTACTGACCAGTAACTGGACAGTTTTCTGCGCAAAATCTAGAATAAAATATAATTTTTCCTGGCTCTTTTTATTTTGTTTATAATTACACTTAAATCTAAGAATGAAAAATTCGCACGCATGGGGGATCGAACCCTAGACCCTACAGACACAACGCATGTGCGTTACCACGCAGTCACTGTGACTAGATAGTTACTTATCATAACTACAAGTTTAAGAACTGAAGTTCCATTCCCATTGTGACCAGAATTTCTGGCCAGTGACTTGTTGTCAGAAGTAATGATCAGAAATCAAGACCAGATAAACTGTTTAGCCACTTGTCAGAGACTTGACGGCTTATCTTGTTAAAATTTAGAAAATTGTAAACTTTGGTAATGTGACAGTGAAACGATCATAACTTTTATATAAAGTTACTTTAGACTTTTCTGTTTTTGGCCGTATAGAACATAAGAATTATTTTTAATATCTAATTATAAATGATTGACTAAGAGTGTATTTTTATGGGACTGGTGCTTTGTTTTTTTTCCTTAGTAATTGGTCAGTTTCTGTGTTCACAGTTTCTTTTTTTGATAGTGTCAAGATTTTCTGGCTAGAGATTTGGAAAAATCTAGAATAATTCTTTTAACAGGATTCGGCAAGTTTTGCTGATCAGTGGTGGACCAGTTGTTCTAGGTGGAATCTTAAATAATTCTTCAAATCAGTGACAGGTCAGTGTCTGGAAAGAAATTCTTATCACTATTATGATCAGATTTTCTGGTCAGTGACTTGACAAAAGTACTGTTCACAAAGGTGAATTGTTTTTATCCAGTGAAACTGGCCAGTCACTGACCAGATTGTCTTGGCAAGTAAAACTCGCTTTCGACTCTACAGCTACTGGAATAAAACAAGTAATATTTGACAAATTTCTACCTGGGTTGGTCAATCTTTAACAAAGCTTCTCGTGTGGAAAAATTTTAGGGCGCTGACCAAGCGCTTAAAATAGACTGTCTAACGTCTTTTTAGACCCAGGGCAGACGGTCTTATCGAGCGGCTGTTCAGAATTGAAACGAAACTTCCACGCTATCGTCTAGAATATACCTTTCTGGTCTGATCAGCAGTGCTAGTAAATTCTTATCTACGTCTATTCAAAATTTCTCATTATATGTTATGACAACTATTCTTAGAATGATAAGACTTAATTATATTTGAAATAATTTTAATGACTTTTTTTTACATAAAAACTATAAAAAAATATTTTAACTTTCTGTATTTTTCACTTCAACTTTCTTTAAGCGAAGGCTTTGTGTCCCTCCCTATCTTTGGCATTGGAGATAGTTGTCTTTTTGTAAAATAAAATTTACTGCAAATCAAAACAGCCGGATGAAACTAGCAGTCGTAATCAGCACCAATCTTTAGGCGTCAACCACTAATTAATAAAATTAATAAATAAAAACTTACTAAATTTAATATTTAGTGGATATTGATTCTCAAATAACAATACTCGATGGTTTTTTAAATCATTAAGTATTTCTAAATTTGAAGGAGAGGCATATTGGTAGATGACGCCTAAACATTGATGCTAAGTACGACTACTAGCTTCAGCCGACTAATCAAAACACATAGAAACACATCAAAATCTATTTTTTTCAGTGCACATTTAAAATTAAATTATACAGAAAACAGCAACAACATAGCACATTATTATTTACATAAAACAGAAACCACAACGAATACTAAAATTCACAAAGAAAATGTACCATACGCTGACTGATCTAACGACGCCAAACGACGCGACGCCATTAGGCGCCATGTTACTTAACAGCTGGGCATACATCGACGCATGCGCATATAACATCCTAGACCAAATCTAAACGGTCTTAATAACACCGTACTAGACGGACATATTTGACTTAGATTTTTTCTAATAAGCCCATCTGTTAAGTCACTGATTCGGGACTTGATGGACCGTCTAGAATTAGACGGACTTGATGATTGTTAATCGGGAAATCATTGGACTCTAGACTGCCACAATATTCATTAATTTAATATTAACTAGCGACATATACCTCACTCGCTAACGCTCGTTCGGTTGTATTTAAACTTATTTGTTTTTACTTATTTATTTTTATTTATTTGAACTAAGTAAATATTTACTGGACGCAAATATTTTAATTTATGGTATCAAATAAATAATTATTTGAACCAAATACAAATTACTTAAGTCAATTAAATGGAATAATTTTATCGCTGGGTTAGTGGACAAAAAGGACACCTCGAATTTTGGTTCAAAATGAGGACACCTCGCTTTTTAGTTGAAGAAAAGGACACCTCGAAAATATTAATTTTAAATGCATTTTTGTTTGACGATAATATCGTTTTCTCCAAGTGGAATGTACGTATGTTTAAAGAACATTTTAGAAGTTACGTATCTTCCAGGTTCAGTGAAGAAACCACGTATCTTTCTGTTCCGTGCAAAAACTACGTATCTCTGTCAGTCGCTTTAAAAACTTCTAATAATATTCTAATATTTTTAAGAAAAAAAATTAAATTATTTTAAAAAATATATATTTTATTGCATCAACTTTTGAAAAAATTATTACTTCATAACAAAATATTAACTTCAAAATAATAATAATAATAATAAAATGTAGATCTTCTAAAGTGACTGACAGAGATACGTAGTTTTTGCACGGAACAGAAAGATACGTGGTTTCTTCACTGAACGTGGAAGATACGTGACTTCTTAAATGTTCTTTAAACATACGTACATTCCACTTGGAGTGAATTATATGTGTAAAGTAATTGACTTATGATATTTTGTGCTCAAAAAACTATGAAGATAATATGTTCTTAAATCTTCTATTACAAAAAACAATTACATTACACATAGTATCGCCTAGTGATGCATAACGAGACTTTGTCCTTTCATAAAAGGAAAGAGATGAAACTGTAACATTCAATTGTTTTCATTGTATTTTTCGCGAGATTCTCGATATTCGCTCGTAATGCATCACTACTAGTATCGCCAAACGAAAGTTGATGTAAAATGAATATTTTCGACTTGTCCTTTTTTTCAACTAAAATGCGAGGTGTCCTCTTTTTCAACCAAAATTCGAGGTGTCCTTTTTTTCGACTAACCCATCGAAATGAAGGGAATATTACATTTCATATTCGGAATATTCTAGTGGAATGTTCCAGGGATCTTAAAGTAATATTAAAATGTCCGCCCCACAGGAATATTCCAAAATAACATTGAGGGAATGTTCCACGGTAATTTCGAAGTAATATTCCAGGATGATGTTGAGGCAATATTCCACCGTAATATTAATGGAATATTCCAAGGTAATGTTGAATGAATATTAAGGGAATATTCCCAGAATATTCCCTGGAAATATTCATATCTTTTACAATTTTGAAAGAAATAACGAAAGCCCTAACATAGTAACGAAGATTCTTTGGGCTGACACTAAATCTCCCATTACCCCACAGAATTGTTACAGGCCAAAATTTGAATAAAAAAAAAAAATATTAACAAATTTTATTATTATCTCGATTTTTATACAAGTATACATATCTACACATATTCACCTATAATATAATGAAAAATCATAACTAAATAATACGATTTTAACTACTTATGGTGA
The DNA here is from genome assembly GCF_015476425.1 of Leptopilina heterotoma. Lineage (NCBI taxonomy): Eukaryota > Metazoa > Arthropoda > Insecta > Hymenoptera > Figitidae > Leptopilina > Leptopilina heterotoma. Next base: position 658,122 of record NW_025111094.1, on the reverse strand, counting down.
TGTTTAGAAATATTTTGCATTTTACAACGAAAACTAAAAAAATACATTTTCCCTTGTCTTTACTAAAAATTTGTCAAGAATGTAATCGTTTGTTTTGGAATGATATAAACAAAGGTTGTAGAAGATTTTCTAGACATTGCAGCGAATTTTAAGGCTTTTTTAAGTACGTGAAATTTAAAAGCTCACATTACCCCACGCTCCCCGGCACAAAAAATAAAAGAGATATTTCAAAAATAATATTTTCCCATCTTTTAGTACTTTTGACCCATTTTCCCCTAAATTTTTTATTAAAACCAGCCAATATCGTAGGTTTAAACTTGTTCACAATGTGAATCATCTTAAAATGCTATATGGGGCGTTCCATGGCTCTATGAACCGACGAAATTTTGGTTTTGCTTATACCCAAGCAGCACGGAATATAACCTTAAAATGAAGGGAATATTACATTTCATATTCGGAATATTCTAGGGATCTTAAAGTAATATTAAAATGTCCGGCCCACAGAAATATTCCAAAAATAACATTGAGGGAATGTTCCACGGTAATTTCGAAGTAATATTCCAGGATGATGTTGAGGCAATGTTCCACCGTCATATTAATGGAATATTCCAAGGTAATGTTGAATGAATATTAAGGGAATATTCCCAGAATATTCCCTGAAAATATTCCAAAATTTCATACTTTGAAAAAATTTGACTTTTTTTCTCTTTATCTTCTTTCTTTAGTAAAAACGATTTTCAATGGTATTTTCAACATATTTAATATTATCTAGGAACATTCCCTCAACATCACCCTGGAATATTCCATTAATATTACGGTGGAACATTCCTTCAACATCATCCTGGAATATTACTTCGATATAATCGTGGAACATTCCCTAAATGTTATCTTGGAATATTCCTGTGCAGCGGACATTTTAATATTACTTCCCCAGTAGCACGTAATATTACAGCAATATTGAGAACACTGCCTTAACATTACCAATATTGCCTCAATGTCGTGGCATATTGCTGGAATGTTCCCAATATTACGTGCTACTGGGGTTTAAGATCTCTGGAACGTTCCACTGGAATATTCCGAATATGAAATGCAATATTCCCTTAAATTTAAGGTTATATTCCGTGATACTTGGGTACTTTGTAATTTGATAGTGTTTAGGGTCCTAAATAAGTGTGCCAAAAAGTTTTACAAAATTTTTAATATTTTGCAAGATATTTGCAAGGGTGCGTTCATAAATGATGTCACGTTTTTTGGGGGAGGGTGGAGGGTCTCTACTAAACGTGACACAATGTATTTTTACATGTGAAATTGCATGAAATTTGTTTGACAGGGGGAGGGGGGGGTTATAAAATCTCGAAAAATTGCGTGACATCATTTGTGAACGCTCCTCAATCAAATAATTTCAACACTTTTTTTTCAGGAATTTTTATCTCGTAAACTATATAAAAATGCTATTTTATTAATTTTTTTAAGAAATGTTTTTTTGAAATTTTTACTGCATTATTCTTACGCACGTCACTTTCACCAATATTGTTACAATATATATTGTAACAATATTGTTACGACAAATTTGTCTAGACTTTGGGTTATTGCAAGTCTAGACAATATTGTTATATAATAATATAAATTTTTCTTTCTAAACTAGAGCTTGAACATTTACAAAATTAAAACCTTATAGTGGTTAGAAAATGTAAAAAATTATTAATATTTATAAAAATATAAATTATTTTATTTAAAATCATTGTGTAATAAGACAAAAATTATGAAGTGACATTTTAAAAAATTGTCATTGTACATTATACGAAATGTTATTTTTACGTATTCTCTTATAAATCTTTCATTTTCGTCCGCTATCCTGGATTCGCCATTTTGTATTTTTAAAAAGTGACTTTGGATTCATAATCAGTGGAATTTTACTGAAAATCAGTTGAAAAGTACTAAAATATCAGTCATTCTGCACTGATTGTTATTTTATTGTGATTTATTTATTATTGTAAATTTCTGTCAAACAAATAATTTTACTAAAAGTCAGTTGAAAATTACACTTACAGAAATATAAGTCATTTTTCACTGATTATCCATTTAAAAAATTATTGTTGATTTCTGTCAAACAAATAAACCCAAGTGCGAAATGCCAAGACTGCAAAAACGGCCCATAATTGGTCTAGTTATGTCTGCCGAGAATTGGCAGTAGTTACTGGGCCATTACTGGTGTTCAAAACGTCCCATTGATGGGCCAATGATGGCGCCGATGGTCAGATTTTCAAATTTTTTAAGACTGGGCCAGCTCTCGGCCCAATAGTGGCACATTCATGGCAAAGTTGATCAATCTTTAATGGCAAAAAGCAAATGCCAGTGATGTGCCGACCATCGGCCCATTAATGGCACTTTAATGGCAAAAATTTTATATCTTTGATGGCAAATTATAATTGGCAGAATTGGGGCGTAGCTTGGCCCAATAACGGCACATTATTGGCAAAGTAGATAAATCTTTAAAGGAAAAATTCAATTGCCAGTGATGTGACGAAGATCAGCCCATTAATGATACATTAGTGGCACTTTAATGGCAAACATTTTGTATCTTTGATGACAAATTGTAATTGCCAGAATTCGGGCGTAGCTTGGCTCAATAATGGCACAATATTGGCAAAGTTGATCAATCTTTAATGGCAAAAGACAATTGCCAATGATGTGACAAAGATCGGCCCATTAAAGGCACATTAGTGGCACTTTAATGGCAAAAATTTTGTATCTTTGAAGGCAAATTATGATTACGAGTATTGGGGCGTAGCTTGGCTCAATAATGGCACATTCATGGCAAAGTTGATCAATCTTTAATGGCAATATTCAATTGCCAGTGATGTGACGAAGATCGGCCTATTAATGGCACATTAGTGGCACTTTAATGGAAAACATTTTGTGGCAAATTATAATTGCCAGAATTGGGACGTACCTTGGCTCAGGAATGCCATATTAATGTCTATCATTTTGTATCTATGATGGTAAATTATAATTGCCAATATTGGGACGTAGCTCGGCCCAATAATGGCACAGAATCGGCCAGTGTAGTATAGCTTATAAGAACCCTTTTGCTTCCTCGACTTCACGTCAGAGTAGCAGAGTGGTCAGAGTGTTAGGCTGTGGTGCGTCAGGTTCAGGTATCGCTCCCCGCGAGCGGTAAGAATTTTTCAAATATTTGTAAGTTTGCGATTAATTCAGGGAAATAAACTGTATAAATATTATGAATTAATTAGTTAATTAAATAAAAAATATTTTTTTTTAATTTTTTCAACACTGGGGAGTAATGGCAGCCAATAATGGGCCATTAATGTTTACCGAGAATCGGCCGATGATTGGCTGCCGACGGCCTACCGCGGTTAACCTCCCGACAGTCGGGCCACTATTGTCTGCCAAGAGTAGGCACTGACTATGCCGTCACTGGGCCAGTTTTGGGCAGTTTTTAATTTCACACTTGGGAATAAGTAAATACACAAGTAAATAAATAATTTCCCTTACAACACAGGCAGCGCAGCATTAGAGAGTGAGGTACTTACGTATATTTAAAAAAATTTCAACAGACACTACGTGCATCAACGAACCTTAAAAAATTCAACAATTTATATTATCAATCGTTTATTAAATCTATATATGTGATTTGTGTATATGTAGCAGTTTATATCTGCACATGAGTCAGTATACATGTGTATATAATTTATGTACATGTGTGAGTATACATGTACATGTGATTAGTGTATATGTTGAGTATACATGTGTGGGTGTTTTGCGCGCATGCTTCATATTCATAGAACACTACTGCGCATGCCTGATATTCATAGAACACTGCTGCGCATTCCTGACATTGATAGAACACTACTGCGCATGCCTGACATTGATAGAACACTACTGCGCATGCGTGACATTGATAGAAAACTACTGCGCATGCCTGATATTCATAGAACACTACTGCGCATGCGTAACATTGATAGAACACTACTTCGCATGCCTGATATTCATAGAACACTACTGCGCATGCCTGACATTAATAGAACACTACTGCGCATGCGCGACATTGATAGAAAACTACTGTGCATGCCTGGGACGCATGACGATTCTCGACAAAAATCCTGTATAATATTCGATAGACCTTATTTCATTTGTCAAAATTTCTTTTTCATGTAATTTTCTTTTATAAGAATAAGAATGTGTTCCAAATTGTTTATAAACACAATGTTTTTTAATTAATGCTAATAAATGAAAATAATAATTAATATGAAGATGGAAATAAGAGAATGTTTAAAAACTTGATTTCATAATATATAAATTTTTATTGAACCGAAATAATTTTGAAAAGAAACTTTTGTTTTGATAAATTTTTGTTAAATAGAATTATAGTTTAGCAAATATTTTAGGTAATAAATAGTTTATAATGGAAAGTTTACATTTATTAAAACTTGCATATTTCAAAACTTAAATTGCAACAAAATGTCATTTTTCAGAATTTATGTTTAAGCAGCTTTCATTGAATGCAAATTATTAAACAGAAAAATTCATAATTGACTAAATGTTTAGTAAAATGAATTATTAAATATGTTAATATTTTATTACAACAAAATTTTCTTTCATGTTATAGTTATTAAATAGATATTAAATTCAGTTGATTGTTTATTTAGACAAATTCTATAATTTTTCAATTAATATATAAACGAATTTTCATATTACAAATTTTTTAAATAATTTAAATGTTATGTGACGGAGTTTACATTAGATCGAATTTTAATTTATCGACATTTTTATTTGCTGGAATATCTATTAAACGAAATGTTCATTTCAACGAATTTTCAATAAACAAAAAATTCTATAATTAATTCCTTCTTAACGTACTTATTATTTCATTCAAATATTATTTCACGGAAAGTTAATTTAATCGATTTTTTATGTTTCAGATTCGTTGTCTAATAGAAATTCAATGAACGGAATCTTTGTTTAGTGGAACAAAAATGACATTTTGTTGCAATTTAAGTTTTGAAATATGCAAGTTTTAATAAATGTAAACTTTCCATTATAAACTATTTATTACCTAAAATATTTGCTAAACTATAATTCTATTTAACAAAAATTTATCAAAACAAAAGTTTCTTTTCAAAATTATTTCGGTTCAATAAAAATTTATATATTATGAAATCAAGTTTTTAAACATTCTCTTATTTCCATCTTCATATTAATTATTATTTTCATTCATTAGCATTAATTAAAAAAACATTGTGTTTATAAACAATTTGGAACACATTCTTATTCTTATAAAAGAAAATTACATGAAAAAGAAATTTTGACAAATGAAATAAGGTCTATCGAATATTATACAGGATTTTTGTCGGGAATCGTCATGCGTCCCGCATGCCTGATATTCATAGAACACTACTGCGCATGCGTTACATTGATAGAATACTACTGCGCATGTCTGATATTCATAGAACACTACTGCGCATGCCTGACATTGATAGAACACTACTGCGCATGCGTGACATTGGTAGAACACTACTGCGCATGCGTAACATTGATAGAACACTACTGCGCATACGTGACATTGATATAACACTACTGCGCATGTGTAACATTGATAGAACATTACTGCGCATGCGTAATATTGATAGAACCCTACTGCGCATGCGTGACACTGATAGAACATGATACCCTGTAAAAAAAAAGTATTGGGAGGTACGGGATTCCGTATTGCAAGTGCCAACCTGCCAATGCGGTATTCGCGAATTACCGCATTGGGTGTCGTGGTGAATACGGAAATCAAGGGGTCCCAATGCGGTGCCAGTTTTAAGCTTTAAAAAAACGAAAATACGTGACAGGAGGAAATAATTAGTGTCAGTGGAGAAATATGCGAGTTAAAGGAATGAGAAAATAATAATAGTGAGTGTAAAAATGAAATTTTAAGAAAAAAAGGTAAGTTGAACTGTCAAATATGGGCCCAATGCGGCATAGGCTGATTTCAATGCGCCACAGCAAAAGCAACTTTGACTGGTTTGAATGGCGTGAAATAGGTAAACAAACATTTTCTAACACATTTGTCTCCGTACACAGACACTTTTCACTAAATCTGCCAACATACAATTGGTAAGCATCTTCTAAATTGCAATAATCGAAAATATTGTTTAGATTCATGCAGAAACGTGGTTATAAAATAAAAAATTGGAAAGTAATGTAATTCAAATCATATGTCAGCTGGGCCACTGTGTTCGCTCGATTTGCTCTGCTTGCTTCTGCCCTCTACTGGCGACTTGCACTATGTACCGATTGTGTACCGCATTGAAAGCAGCCTACGCCGCATTGGACTCATATTTGACAGTTCAACTTACCTTTTTTTCTTAAAATTTCATTTTTACACTCACTATTATTATTTTCTCATTCCTTTAACTCGCATATTTCTGCACTGACACTAATTATTTCCTCCTGTCACGTATTTTCGTTTTTTTTAAAGCTTAAAACTTGCACCGCATTGGGACCCCTTGATTTCCGTATTCACCACGACACCCAATGCGGTATTTCGCGAATACCGCATTGGCAGGTTGGCACTTGCAATACGGAATCCCGTACCTCCCAATACTTTTTTTTTACAGGGTAGTCATGTATGTGTTTTGTGTATATGTGTAACATTCATGGGTATGTGTTTTTTGGACATGTGTGAGTGAAGTATTTTCAAAGATAGTTAGACAGAATAGAAAGAGGTGTGAGTCGGTCGGTCGGTCGGTCGTACATTAACTTAATGTAATATAGAGGATATTTAATTAATATTAATATTAAATAAGTCACTTTCAAGCAAATTCATTGACTGTGAGTGGAAAATTAAATGCAAGTTAAGCTTTTCTGAAAACCATATGTACGCTTTAGCACGCGTTATTGTTGCGCCAGTATAACTGTAAAAGACATCAGAAATAATTTAGTATAAGTAACTTTATTATTCCATAAAAGTTTTCTTTTAGCTAATTTCCTTTTATATATTTTATGGGTGTCGTAAAAAATCTAAAAAGTGATTTCTTGTTGGAAAACTAATGAAATCTAGCTTCAACAACAAACAGTACTTTGATAGTAAAGTCGTAAACTTGACAGGATTCTGCACTTATTCTTTTTAGTTTTATCTTTAATGCAATGACAATAATACGAAATGCGTGTTTGTCACTCACTCCACTAAATTATTGTTTATACTCATTTTTTGAGGTTATTTTATAGTATATTTATTTCGTCTGGCCCTCACATTATGAGATTAATTCTCAAGATCCGAAAAGTTTTTTTTCACGATTTATCGTCTTTAAATTCATTCGCTTGCTACCTAGTCCACTATGTCTCTTCTAAATGAAAAATTATCTGGAATTTTAGTCAATATAAAATGTTATTGTATATTATTTGATTTTTATTTTACCATGTTATTTAATTATTAATAAATTTCATATTGAACTTAATTGTTGAGAATTGAAACTAAGAAAGAATGAATAAAATAAAATTTTTACTATCAGAAGAAAGTGTCATTATCACACTTTGTAATGATTTTTTTATTATTTTTTTGCCTAAACTCAAAAAGACAGAACGACATTAAAAACTAAGGAATTATGGCTAAAAATGAAAGTATACGTATTTGACGTCGTTCAGTCGGAACTTAAGGTTCATCACTCACGTGCGAACGAACTTTATATCTCAAGCATCGTTTTACGGGGGTCGTTGCAAGTGCGATTTTACAACCTTTGGTGCAGATTAATCTCACTCCACGTATTTTCAAGAATAAAGCAAAAAAGCCACGAGTTACGTGACATTTAGAAAATAACAGAAAAGCGCGTATAGTTCTCTTCTTTTAAATGTAAATGGACAAATATTCAAATAACGTAAGCATTAAAATAAACTACTACTTTTTTCTTAAATACTTAATTTTAATTACAAAAAAGGGAAAATTATATTTTTCAGGTAAATAAGTCATATTTTAAGTTAGAAAACTTTTCAAAACAGTTATTTATAAATTTTGAGTAAATTTCTTATCCTAATTTAATTAACAGTGTAACGAGTTTCAAGCAAATACGATAAATTTTTATACATTTCTTTTGTACTGATGATTTTAAAAAATTTTTAGCCAATTGGGTTCATTTTTGAAACACATTTGTAAAAAAATCCAATGTAGCTGGAGATGCACTGTTCATTCTATTGAAAAAAGTATATCTTCTTCAAAAACAATCACTGGAAAAGTGAAAATTGATTTTTCGAATCGAGAAACATCAAGGAAATAGAATCATTAGTTTCAATCTCATGTGTAAATTGTAATTTATTGTTAAATGAGTTAACCCTCGGAGAACACACCTCTTTTTTAGACCATTTTTCAAAGCTTAACCAATTTTAAACTGCTCATCTAATCAAACTAAAGAATTTTTTTGAATATAGTTTAAACTCTGTAGAATAAGTCTGTATACTTGAAAATCCTTATTTAAAATATTAAAAAAAGATAAAAAGCTTTTCGTAAAAAAGCGTGGGGTCAAAAAGACCCCCATGTGTTCTACGAAGGTTAAAAACATCCATCTCTTAGATTTTATTAATAGGAATGCATGTAAGAATATCGTCCACATATCGATAGAAGAAGAGTAGTATGTATGCATATTTCCTCCAGATCAATCATCACTAAATCTGTGAAAAGTCCCGAAATGGGTGAACCCATTGGAGTTCCATAAGTTTGTTTACAGAATTTCCCACTAAACTGGAAAAAAGTATTGTCAAAAAAAAAACCGTATGATAATCAAGGGGATGTTAATTTTTTTAAAAATAGAAGCATATCTCTTTTCAATACTTTTTAAAACTAAATCACAAGAAATCACTCATTTAACAATTTAACCATAGGTTACAATTTACACATTAGATTGAAATATCTTAATAATTGACTGGTTTCTGAAAACTAAAATTCTCTGGACGCTTTTTAAACTTTTATTCTCAACTTCCAGTAACACAGAAAATTTCCAGAATTTATAATCTAATTGATAGAGGTATTAAACTGTCCATTGTAACAATTCGTAAGAAAAACCTTATAATTGCCCGAAAATTACTTCTTCAAAACAGCTATCCAATAACATTCATCGATAAATATATATAAAAAATCGGACAAGTGCGAGTTAAACTCGCACTAAAATCGAGAGTTCCGTACACCAAAATTAAACTCCTTTTTTAATGAAAAAAAATATGGGGAAGAAATATGATTGATTAAAAGAAATAAATACAAATTAGGAAAGAAAGAAATCGATTAAGTACCATCAAATACACGGAGAGAAAAAAAAGTAAACGGCTCTACCTGTCGGTAGAACTTGCGTTAAATGCTAAACAGCCGTTCAACTTAGTGTTCCGCGTTCCACTCGTTTATGTTGATGTTTTGAAACAGTGTACAGCGTGCAAAAGTGACACTTCCTTAAAATTTAATATTTTTTTTTAATACATATTGTGACATATTATTTGTATTTCTTAAAGCAAATATAATTTATAATTTTGACGTAAGTAATTGTTGGTTTAAAAATTATTTTTTTTAGGTATATTTTTAAACGTATAAAACTTCTTTTTTGAAGTTAGGTTATGTTCGTCTTATTTTCTGTAATTCTAATTAACATTTCAGAATTGTATTTAGTGTTATTTTTAATTCTTATTTGTATATATCATTATGAATTTATATTTTCTTTTGGAACATTTTTAAAATAATAGCATAATTTTTAACTTTATTCATTTAAAGGCATCCGGGGTCTTACTTTCGTCAAGTAATCTTCTATATTAATAAAGTACTTAATCCGGTAATCTGTTCGCAGTTTGAACTTAGTTGTTGTTTGCTTTTTTGTTTCTTAACTTTTTAAAAATAATTTTTCATTTTTTAATATTTTCAATTTTAAAATTAATGTATTGAAAATCATTTAATTATTTCAAAGAATTTTATAAAAAATAAAAAAAATTAATAATAGAATTCCTTCGAAGAATTTTATTATTTAGGAAAATAATTTAATTCTCGGGAAGAATATTTATAACATTTTTAAAAATTCTAATTAATTTCTTTTTTAAGAATTTCTTTGAATATTTTTTAAAAATAATAAAATTTATTTCTTTAATAGTTTTAATTAAAAATTCTAAAAATAATTGAATTTTATGAACAATTAAATTCAATTTTATTAAAATTTTCGAAAATAATTAGATTATTGCTAATAATTTTTATTATTTATGAACATAGTTGAATTTTTTGCCAAGAATTTTATTAAAATTCATGAAAATAATTGAATTCAATTAAATAATAAATAATAATAAAAATAATAATTAAATTAATAATCTAACGGTTTTCGAAGAATGCTGTAACGTATATACGAACGATAGATAAATTAAGATAAGAAGGAATTGTATTTAATTTATATTGGTATTTGTTATAAGTTAGCGAAGTTTAGGTATGGTTATTTACATGTGTACACAGTAAAGGATTATTCAAAACCTTTTGATTATTAATTTAAAGAGTGACATTACTTTTAATTTAACCCCCTTATAATTGAATTGTTAAACGAAACATTATTTTTTCTCTTGCATTAATTTTAACCTAAAAACATATAAAATGGGCAAAAATATTTCATTTTAATTTTTGAAGTGGTTTGATTTTTTTTCTTTACCTACAGTTTTTTGTAGTTGATAAAATATTTTATTTCTTCGTAGTCTTAGACAAAATTTTAAGATTTTATTAGATAAAACATGTTAAATGTAAACTAAACGACATTCAAATATGTTTTATTAGCTAAATATTGGTTTTGATGATGTTTTTATTAATTATTTGTCTTTAATTGCAGATATTGACGACTACATATTTTTACAAAATTACAAGGCAACCCATCAAAAATTTCAACAGAAATTTTGTCTGCAATAAACGATTACATGCAAACATCCATCCATGGAAAATATTGTTCTTCTCATATAGAAATATATATTTTATGCTTTAAAATTTGTTAACATTTATTTTAGGGAGGAGGTTAAGGTTAATTTGTTAAAAAAGCATGCTTTTAAGAATTTTTTTTACTATTACATAAAATTTATTTTATCAACTTTCACATAATATTTCAACATTTGTTTAACAATATTTTACCAAATTTTCATGGTTAATTATTGACAATTGTTCGAGTGAATGAGAAACTTCTCTTGTGCTTCCAAATAGAAATTGTTTTTCGGTGTACGTGATATCTCACAACATAATCATTTAATACAAAAAAGTCAAAACATATTTGTCAAACTTTATCAGGTTATTTTTTGTTTTTCAATTTTTCGTAGGACTCGTAAGCCAAAAAATTATTTTTTTCTATATAAAATCGGCAAATGTATTATTGTAATATTATCAATTGAAGCGTTTTGTGCAGAAACAGCATAAATCCATAATTCGAAATTGTTCAGGAATCAATAAAAACTGTTTTTCTCGTAAATGTTAAGATTTTTTAAATTCTGCTTTTTGTATTATATTCTACTAACCTATAAGTTAAAAAATCCAATATGATTAATTAATTATCTACTTAATATAAAAAATTAAAAAATAAATTAACATTTGGACTTATGCTGTTTCTGCACAAAATGAAATGAAAAACACAGAAAATTTATTAAATCCAGTGAAATATCAAAGTTTTATGAAATATTTTATAACATTTATTGTTTTAAGAATAAATTTAACCAATTTTCAATATTTTCTAATTTTAAAATAATTTAGTCACCACTATCACTTTTTGCTTTCCAGGAGTGTTTTTATTTATAATATAAACTGTTTAACATAAATTATTAAAATACGTCAAGAATATCACAAATAAATATAAAACTTATCATGGACTTGTTCTGTTTCTGCACAAAATGATATTTTAATTATTTTTTAAGGGTTTAGAGTTTAGTCACTTATGTAATATTTTATCAAATTGAAAAGCTTTATTTAAAGATAAATTTTCAAAAAAAGTGATTTTCGAAAAAAATGGACTTTTGCGGTTTCTGCACAAAAAGCTTCAATTAAAAAAGATGAAAAAACTCACTGTACCAAATTTAAGAAAGATTTGCATTATTTTTGCACGCTGTAATTTAAAAAATTTGACAATGGACATTTCTTACGGCTTAGAAATCGTTCTTTTCAAGGATGAATCAGAAAATATTGCAAATTTAAAAATAAACAAATTATAGATGATTATTTTATTGAAAAAAACATTAATCCTCAAGTCTGGATCAACCCGGTAAGAAACGGAAAATTGAAAAGAATTTCAATTCAAAAGTTGTATTCTTCTTAATAGGCGAATTTACCTCGGTGCTCTACACCCAGAGAAAATTATTATTTAAACCAAATATATTTTATTTGAGTTAAATAAACGTATATTTGTCTCAGAACCAACTAGACTTTTTATTTGTTTTAAATAAAAATTTTATTCGATATAAATAAAACATATATTTGAGCCAAATAAAATTTTATTTAAACCAAATAAAATTTATTTGAAACAAAGAAAAAGTCTAGTTGGTTCTGAGACAAATATACCATTTCTCTGGGTGTATTCCACCGAAACCACAAAAATTTCAGAAATATCTATTATTTACAAAACTATGAAACGCACATTCAAAAGAATGAGACAGTACAAACAAATCAGTAGAAATTTCTATTCCACTTAATTGACATTACTACCACTCCAGATCTCACTGGAAAGTTTTTTAATTTATCATAAGCACTTTTAATTTTTTTTAACATTATTTTCATTAGTTAAAGACCTTCACAGAATAATGATCTATGGCACATTTAAAAATGCTTGCAATAATCAACTTTAAATTGCCATAAATCGTTACTTCAAATATAATTTCTAATGAAAACCAATACATTTCATTCTCTCTTTATTTAATTACACTATTTCATTCATTTAGGCTTAAAAAGGAGTATAAATTGAAGGAATAACATGTATCAATATTAAATATGCATTATTTAGGCCATAAATGCTTTTGAACACTCACCACGATTCGTTTTCCTAATTTATAATTACGTGTCATTTTCTATGACAAGAAAATTAATAAAATAGATGTATATTTCATTTTTTGTATTAAATAAATTAGTTTTCATATTAAAAACATATTAGAAGCGAGAAAAATTGAATTTTTTATTAATACTAAAAAATTCAGTTTGAGGTGAGATCAAATACATGGGAATCAGGGGGGATCATCTTGTACACCCATTGAGGGATCATCTAGGATATATGTATATTAAATTCTGAGCAAATGTCCAGATGTATGTGTGTGTATGTCACAAAAAATTGTATACAAATTATCTCAAATAAATTTTAATGGATTGCCCTGAAATTTTGCAGGTTTATTGCAGTCATTAATACCTAAAATCGGACACAAGGATTTTCAAATTTTCCAAAACATTTTTTTTATCCAATTTTTTCAAAATTAGAAAAAAATTTTTTTTGTATTTTTTGAAATAACTTTTTTATTTTTAAATATTTTCATTAATTATTCTCAAAATTACATTCCTGATAAGAAAACGAATCGATTGATATATACAAAGTGTGCATTTCATCAAAATTTATAAAATTAATCGATATTTTTCTTTTTCACAAAAAATTCAAATTTTGTGTTTTTTGAATTATTACCTTAACATATTAAAATAATTATTTTATAATAAAAAAATTAAGCAATTGGTTTATATTATTTTGAGGATGCGAAATGGTCATGAAATGAACAACTTGTTTTTACTGGGTTACTATATAAAGAGTTAAAAATCTATATTGTAGATAATAACTATTTCTTTAATCAAACTTCCAATTTGTATGATTTTTTGATCTGTTTCAAAAATTATTTTTTTAAGTTTGAGCAAAATTTTATAATTATTAAATATTTTAAAGTAAAATATGAAAAATTCAAGGACGTACGAAAGTTGAAAATCCAGGACATTTAAGGACATTTTTTCAAATTTCAGAATTTTTTCCACCCTGAATTGATATATTTAACGATGGTAATGAATATCTTTGTGACCATAATCCATAATATAATGCAATGGTTGAATGTCGTGCGTTTATTTCTTGCTATAAACCAAAACACGCATGTTTTAAGACGATGGTGGGTAAAATTCCACATCCAGCCAGCAATGCAGAATTTATTTGGTGCCTACCAGACGCTGTCCACATATTATGCGAATTACAATCACGAAGATTTTTATCAGATGACTTGAATGACACCAGAAGATTTTGAGTTACTTCATCGCCTGATTGCTCATCGATTGCGAAAAGCAAGTTTTAGGGAGCCTTTGCCAACAAAACTAAGATTAGCATTGGTGCTAAAGTATGTTAAATATATATGTGAGCTTGTCTATGAAAAGGGAATTTACGTGTTAAAAAAATCACTTTTCACTTTTCGTTGATTCACATAGATTTTTAAAATGCTCATTAAGATGGTGAAAATCACAAAGTCATAATTTGTTTGGAATCGAATTTTGCAGAGCTCTAATTGACAGCTTTCAAATTTAAACCTGTCAATCTGACATCATGTTCGTAATCAGCGATCTCGAAAACCCTTTCACTGATATTTTCATTAAAAATAGTTATTATGTAAAAAAGTTATTAGTTAAATCACTACAAATAGTTATTATTTAGAAAAGTTGAGTTTCTTTGACAGTTGTTAACTTTAAAAATTTAAGTTTGATATCATGTTCATAATCAGTGACCTAGAATACCTTATTATATGTACTTTATTTCTTTATTAAAAATGATCACTTTTCAGAAAACAATTTCTGAAAAAAAATTAATATTTAAAAAAGTTAAAAGGGTTTATCTAAGTTTAAACTTTAACTGCTGTTTTCTTAAAACCTTGTTTTTGTACATAAAGTCTCTTTTCATAGACCAGGACACATATAATAAAAAGTGGGGTCAAAACTGGTAAGAAATAAGGTCAAAAATCTTACATTCTTTTTTAAATCTCATTTTCTAATATTCTAAATTGACAGGGATAATTAAATTTACATTGTCATTAAATTGTGTATAATAAATTATTATTTTCAACCGGTTTTGTCTCAATCAAATTTTTTTCCAAATAATTTTTTTTAAAAATTACCTGAAAGTTTTGTTTATTAACATTTTCAATATTCACTGAACGAAAGTTCTATTTAGTATATGTTTAACAAAATATTCTGGTTAAATCAACTATTATTCTTGTGAATATAACCGGGAAATATTGAAACCAGAATACTGGTAGCTCTGGCCGTAATATTTTTTCACTATTGAACTTCATGAATTTGTTTAAACTTTATTATTTTAAATAATTATATTTTTCACATAATTTAAAAAATTATGATTTTCTTATAATTTTTTAATTAAATTTCATTTTCATGGTTTGTTAAAATAATAAAATAAAAAATAGATAGGGGTATGACATTTCATTGTAAAAAGGATGTATTACGGCAATAACATCAGATTAATTTGTTGTAACATTTATCCTTTTTTTAATGCGCCAGCTTACTTGCCAATGGTGACAGCATAAGAACAACACAAAATTTCTTTCGAGTAGGAAGATCTACCATTTATAAAATACTAGATGAAGTATGTTCCGTTATCTGGGAAGAATTGTCACCATGGTATTTAAGAAACAGAACGTCAAGAGAGTGGAGGATAATTGCTGCTGGATTCCGAACGAAATGGGATTTTCCGAATTGTATAGGAGCTTTGGACGGAAAAGAAATAGCCATATCAGCACCACCAGATACAGGCAGTCTTTTTTTTAATTATAAAAAATTTTTTAGTTTTAAGCTCCTAGCAATTTGTGATGCTCATTGTCGTTTCACTTGGATTGAAGCTGGCGATTGTGGTAAAAAATATGAATATGATCATTTAAGTTTTACTTTCTATTACAATTCTTGGGCCGGATTTACCAACAGCGATTAAAAATTAATCAATGATTAAAGTCTATTTAACCGCACATTATTGGTCGATTAAGGATTTAATTATTGATTACCTTTTAATCACTGTTGGTGAATTCGGCTCTTAATCTCACTTCCAATTTCTTTTGTTTTTAATTATTGTTTTAGAATGACTTTATATTAAAATTTAGCGTTGAAATTTAAAAAAAATTAATAATAATTAAAAAAGTCTTAAATAGTTTTTAATTTTAATAAAGTATCTTATTTTAATGCAGGTTCTGTTAGTGACTTAATTTCGTTTAGAAATACTGATTTTCATAAGGCAATATTAAACGACGAACTGAATATTCCTCCAAGTTGTCTCTTGCCGCGTTCTAATATCAAGATGCCTCATTTTTTCATTGGAGACGAGATCTTTACTTGCCAAAAACATCTCATGATCCCGTTTGCAAGACACAGACCTCTAACAAATGCTCAAAGTCATTATAACTACCGGTATATATTTTTATGATTATTCATTTACAAACGAAATTGAAATAGTTTATATAAATTTTTTCTTTTATTGCGACATTTAATTCTTTTATAATTACTGATTTACAACTATTATATTTTTCATTTACTGAGTATAGGTTTTACAATAATTTTTATTTTTAAGTATAGTAATAAAATAAAATATTACAAAATTATTATTATAATATAAATATTTATAGATTATCTAGAGCTAGGCATACAATTGAAGCTGCTTTTGGAATTTTAACTGCAATGTGGCAGATTTTAAAGAAACCTTTAAGGTTTCATTTGCAGACTTCAATTCATGTTGTTTTAGCAACTGTTTGCCTTCACAATTTTATTTTGACGAGACGGTTACAACGAGGTGAAGAAATAGACATCTCTGAAAATATGAATGTAAATAGAGGTAATTTTTATATTTTTTTAATTAATCCTCATGAAATATTACAAATTTTATGAATTTTTTTGTTTTTTTAGCATTTTAAACTTAGAAATCGTATTTAACAAGGTAGATAAGTCTTAATCTATGGTTGTCGAATGACAAAACGAAGATGCAGAGGGACGAGATTAGGAGAGTGAAGGAGCAGTTAGCCGTGCGTCGACGAGAGGGAGAAGCAAACATTTCTTTGGTTTTTCGTCGTGGAGTTCCCACAATTATTAAAATCCCTCCCTGTAAACGTACTTCTATTCTCACACTTCAGATAGGTGGGTAAACAGTTGGCCAATCCAACTGCAGTACCTGGTTTTGGATTAATTCTTCTGTTATCATTCTCTTCAGTGTTTAAGGGGAGACCCCACCTTAATTTTGACCCCTTTAAAATAAAATTATTAAACGAGGTAATATTTTTTTTCTTGCATCATTTTTAACCTAAAGACATATAAGATGGTCAAAAAAATTTAATTTTAATTTTTGAAGAGGTTAGAATTCTTTTTTTTTCACCAATTGCATATTATTGAAAATCCATGCGAGAAGTTGTTTAGAATGATAAAATATACATGGAAAAAAATTTTCGTTAAAAAATATTAAAAACTGTAAGAGAAGATCGATTTTTAAGTTTGACATTTTGACATTTTGCTGCAATTTCAAAAGATCTGAACATCTAGTTTTCTCCAAATTGTGTATACTTACGTAATCTGATGAGCTGATTCCAAAAAACGTAGTTAAAATTCACGTCTAGCTCATTTTCATGTCAAAAGTCATGAAAATCGTAGTTTTTTACGTTTATTTCGGTAAATATAAAAAAGTAAATATATAACAAAATATTTACACAAAAGTAAGAGAATATATGTATATTATATTTATATTATCAATAAATATAAGATTTAAACATTTAAATAATTGAAATCAACATAATCACGAACGTAAAGAATAAATATACATAAACATAATCATGCATACATACATACATACATACATACATACATACATACATACATACATACATACATACATACATACATACATACATACATACATACATACATACATACATACATACATACATACATACATACATACATACACACATACATACATACATACATACATACATACATACATACATACATACATACATACATACATACAAACATACATACATACATACATACATACATACAATTATATATACATGTATACACACATACATTCCTTCTCACATACATACAAAAGTATTTTAGAAATAAAAATGGTTCAAAACATTCCTGCTCCATACATGACGCCTTCACTTTCTATTATATTATTTTCCCTTCGGCTTTTAGCAAGAGTCATAATTCGGCGAGCTTTCTTATACTTTTCGGTTGATTTCTCAATTCCTCTTGCTAATTGGTAACAGTCTCTTTTCTTGGCTAAAGATAAAGTTTCGCTTCCAAAACACAGTCCTAATTTTTCTAAAATTTCTTTCAATGTTCTCGTGAATCCTAAATTATATTCACTAACAGCTAAGCAGACTGCGATATTGATCCGTGACTTTCCAACAAATGTTTCCTTTGGACACCTACTCCAAATGATGCTGTGCAAGCTTTCATTCGCATTTTGCGTAAGGCATCGTGAACATCGTATCAATAAAGATTCATCCGTGAGCCTTTCATAAACGGGTAACACTTTTGAGAAACATAATTTATTGAGTGGTGTTTTAACGTTATTTTTATGAGATCCTGGAGTCTGATTTCTTGCTTTGGCAGCTTGATAAAAACACCAAGAAAATGTACCTTCAGGACATTTCGAATGTTGTGGATCTTTATCTGTGGAAACGGCATGGTAGATAGATGCAAAAATTGCATCTCTCATTGCCTAGAAAATATTCAATTGAAATTTATAATTCAATAATTTTTTATTTATCTTATAAATATTGGAAAATATGCATATTTACATTGATATCATTTTTGTTCCTGTAAATGGCCTTCTTATAATATTCTGACAATTTTTCGATTGTTGTTTTTTTTAGCTGCCCATGACCTCTTCCAGAAAGTGTTACTTTGCGAGCTTTTTCCACTTGAACAAGCTAGATAGACTACAATACAATCTGAAAGAGCAAATAAAAAGAGTTGCTTCTTTCCATCATATTGATTTGTAAATCACAGTAATTGCATTTCAAATAAATAATCTCTAAAGCTCAATATAACTTGAACTGTGAAGCGCCTTGGCTTAGCGATCATCAAAGTTCAGTAACCATGACAGCATTCGGATATTTAGGATATCGTATGAATGTCTTGGAAGATAACTATTGGTTCGGTGCAATTAGGATATTCTTAGGACATCCCATATATGTCTACGGACATGTTACAGACATATTAGAGATATCCTAATTTCCGGATACGCCTGGGACGTCCATAAGATATCCTAAAACATCTGTTGCTGTTAGGGAAAGTTTTACGTCGAGAATATGTTTGTGCATTTGGATGAATATTCAAAAGCACATTCGTGACTCAACCGTCAATAAACCGGGAAAAATTACTGGGGAAAGGTTTCGTACAGTTTTTCTAATCATTATCCTGCTCAAAAATAAGGCAAATGCAAGTACAGTCAACCCCCAACAAGACAAGGCGCAATAACTCAAATTTTTTAGAAAGTCAAAGTAATTCTTGGATCTCGATCATTTCCTATAAGCATTATCAACATTTGATAACACAATCTAAAAATAACTAAAAATTTTGTTGGTCTCCCTTCAAGTATGTCTCATTGAGAGTCGACTGTACTTCATATTCAAGTCAATTTGCACACAGAAATAAAAAATTTCCAAAATGTGAGCATTAGAAGGTTTAGTAAATAAATTATAAACAACAATCTCTAAAGACATTGTACTTACCTCTTTCCAACATGATTTATGCATTCTTCTTTAGTGATTGGATGATCGGTTCCATAAATATTCAAACTTGATAAATGATTGAATGTCTTCGCGTCTCCATCAGAGAGTATTTGAATGAAACGAAAACCGTATGATACTGAACGCTTCCAAATCTTCTCAGAAACCGCTACCTCCATTGCTCCAGATGATCCCTCGTGATTTTTTTGACAAGAATCTACATGACCTTCATACCAAACATCATATTCCGCTGAGTCATCGCCTAACTCAGCAGCAGCAATTGTACAAGCGTGACAATATTTTGTCATTATGTCAAAGTCAACGACGAATCCTGATTCTATGTCAATGACGCAGCCTACACCATGCTTGGATTTGTAGCCACGGGTATGCCACGTACCATCATAAGGGAGCGTTCACAAATTACGTAACGCTAATTTTTGAAAATTTTGACCCCCCCTCCCCCCATTTAACACACTGTTACATACATTAGCGCCATTTTTTCTGCTGTTCATAACAAATAGCTAGACCCCCCCCTCCCCTTTATAATGTTACGTAATTTGTGAACGCTCCCTAACTAACACCAAGGTCAATGAGTTCTTCATTTGATTCTTCGATTTCCCTCAACGATTCTATTACTTCAGATCCATTACAGTCTTCGATTTCTTCCATTTCCGTACGTAACTCTTCTTCTTTATCTTCTCCTTTTTCTTTATAGATTTTCCGTACATGCGATCGACACTCATTCAAAAGCTTTTGCGTAACTTCATCAACACAAGAATTTATTTTTTTCAAATATTTATCAAAGGTTGACTCTGAGAAACAATGTAAACTTAGAATCACAGAAAATTGTTGAATCGCTCTATATCCTTTGCCCATAAATAGAAAAGCTGTTGCCATACGCAAATTTATGTCAAATGGAGCACGAGATGTGTCTTCAATACTTGCAGGTTTAGAAGAATACGTTTCTGATTTTACCTCTTCAAAGCCGTTGTCTTTACATCTTTTACATAATAAGACAATTTTACAAGCGAATCCATTTGAATGTTTTTTATTTACATCAAATGCCAGCGATGTTTCATTACAATCTACACATTTCACTTTATCCAATAAAGTGTTCAACTGTGAAATGTCTATAAGTAGATATTGGAAATTATTATTTTCAACGTTTTCTTCTTTATCCACTTCTTTGAATTTTGCCTGAATCCAAGCATTTCGTTCGGGATATTCGTTTGAATTATTTTCGTCCCAAACATGATTTGTTTCCGAAGTGTCGTTTATTTCGGGAAGATAATTACTTTTTTTGAACCATCATTTTTCCATCGCTTCCGCGCTAACTCTCGAAAGTGTTGAACCCTTTTCTGAGGAGGCATTTTGATTCTTATCCCAAATTTGCAATTTACTACACGGAGAAGGATATCTAAGTTACAAAAAATGTCAAACTGACAAAATTATTTATTGACATTCATTTGTTACTTAAAAAAATCTGTCCGCGCAAGCGCGGACACATTCTCATCCGCGCTTCGCGCGGGGGCTCGCTTCGCTCGCAAGTTTCAGCGCGCCTCGGGGCGCGCGAATATTGATCGTCGCGCTTCGCGCTCCGGCGATTATTTCACACGTCGCGCTTCGCGCTCCGTGTGTTGTTGCGCGCTTCGCGCGCAAATGGCTCGCTTCGCTTGCGGCGGTCTGCAATTGTTGTGCATTATTTGTGTTCTTGTTCTTGTTTCCTATTATATGTTTCGTAAAACATTTTTTTTTCTTAAAGTTACTACGACTTTAAGGATTACATTCTCATCACATGTTTTTGTTTGCTGATGATTGCGAGATAAAGTGGATTTAAATGTATATTTTTGGTCTTGATGATTTAAATTGTGAAGTTATTTTTAATTATACTAACTCTTAGTAGAAATATTATTTGCAGAAGCAGATAAAATATTCTTAAAGTATTAGTATCAAGGTTTTTGTGTAGTGTAGACCGGAGCGTAATGGCTAACTTTTCACTCTTTGTTGATTTACACGGACATTTTTGTTTTAATTAAGTGTTTATCTCCTAGAAAAGTTACTCTAGTACCTCAGCTTTCTTTTAAAAAGTCGAACGTTCCTATATTACGCTTACTTTTTTTTCTACAATGAACGTACACTTCGTCGGTATCGTAGGTATTGCTCTTTCCCGTGTAGAAATTTGTCGTGGCCTTCCTAGAAATAGACTACAGCTAGATAGCATTTGTCGTGGAAAATTATTCTGAATAAACTGTCCTGGCCCCGAAATGTTAATGTACAGTTTTCCCCTTTATTTTCTTCGCTATGAAGACAGTCTAGAATCTGGCTAAAATTTGTCTAGGATACTGAATTGAAAATTCAGTACAAGTTCGTATAGCAGGTTGTCCAAGAATTAGCTGGGCACTGTCTAGGACGCTGACTTAAGAATTTAGTACAAGTTCGTAGAGAAGGTGGCTCTGAGAGTCTACTAAGCTAGCAGACGAAATCAGTTCTTGACGTAGTGCTTGATGAAAAGAAACCAAGAGTCTACAATTGTAA
Organism: Leptopilina heterotoma; assembly: GCF_015476425.1. Lineage (NCBI taxonomy): Eukaryota > Metazoa > Arthropoda > Insecta > Hymenoptera > Figitidae > Leptopilina > Leptopilina heterotoma. The sequence goes on along the minus strand of NW_025111094.1, from coordinate 635,871 downwards.
CTTATCTTGTTGTGAAGATAAAATCAAATTTATAAATCTAGTGAAAAGTTTTCAGTTTTCCATTTTTGAACAGGGACAGTGTACAAGTTTAAATATATTACAGCGAAAAAAAGATTTATTAGAAAAAGGACATGTGATGTCATCATTAATAGTCTAGATTGTTTTTCATATTATAATGTTCATAATAAGTAATAAAACTTTGGTAATTTTAAGTAAATTTTTTGTGATTGCAACAATATAATATACAATTAATTTTATTATCGGTATACAAGTACGAATCTTTATAGTGAATGTGTTTGTGTTTTAAAGAAAAAATCCAATGTAGCAAAATATGTTACAATTAATTTCAAAAATAATTGTAAGAGGAATTGTGATAATAACAAATACTTTTGTATTACTGTTTTGTTTGTTTAAAAGTTAAACAAACAAAAGAGTAAAGTTGAAAAATATTGTTCTATTATTTATAAACCTAACAATTATTCCCAGTATGTAGAAACTGCTTATTTTAATATCCAGGAACTGGCTAGGAATGATTTATTTTACTAGACAAGGACTAGCGCGGTTTCTTGTGAGGTATGTGCTTCTCCATATCACCCTAAGTGTGCAACCCGTACCCGTGTTCTTCCCAGTGGTGGTTATGCTAAGTGTTGCCTTCCTAAGTCACCCACCATGATGTCACAAACTGACCCGAGCACCTCTAGTCAATCAGATTCTGTTTCTACAGCCATGACAAACGAAAGTGTCGAACGGATAATTAAAAGTGCAATACATGGCCTTCAAATTGGCCTTAATAAAGAAATAAATATTTTATCCACAAACATAAACAATCTATCAACCAAGGTTGATGCCGTTACTTTTAAGGTGGATGAAGTAATAAACAATGTTGCTGACCACTCTCAGAGGATAGCAGTAATAGAAGGTACACTTAAAGATCTCAACACAAGCACAATCTCCCAAAATTGCATGTCTGAGATTCACGACCGTCTTTCCCGGTCGTGTAATCTAATATTGTTTGGCCTCTCTTCTGACAACATTAGTCATGTTGACACATTAAATGTTGTCTCGAAACTGTTTTCAAATTTTTGTAAGCCGGACCTTCTTGCTGATTTACAAATATTTAGACTTGGTACCTTTGCGCAGACTCAGACTCGACCAAGACCTGTCAAAATAATTTGCCGTACTGTGGAAAGGGCAAAAGAAATTCACCAGTCATTTTTGGCAGCAAAAAAAAGCGACAAACACCGTCCTTCACTGGGAAATATGCGTCTCTCGTGGGATATGACGAAGATGCAGTTGAAGGAGATAGCTGTGCTGCAGCTGGAACTTCAAAATCGTCAACAGGCAGGAGAGACGGGGATTCAAATAGTGTATCGTCACGGTGTTCCCATGATAGTAAACACAGTTCGACGTCAAAAACGAAAGGACAGTGTGAGTGTCCCGTAGACACGGTATGTCGCTGTGTTGGTGCCGGCTTATCGCATCATGTCAATACACAGACTGTTTCTTTTTCTCATTTAGCCCATATTTTCGAATCAGCTGACTCTTAAGGCTTCAGTGTTTATTACCAAAATGTCAGAGGCTTGAGAAGTAAACTTGAACATCTCTGTCATTCCTTATCAATTATTTTATTTAACGTTTTTATTTTTACTGAGACGTGGTTGAATGAGTCTTTCAGTTCTTCCGAACTCGGGTTTTTAACTATAACATTTTTCGCATGGATAGGAATTCCAACACTAGTGGTTTTCTACGTGGCGGTGGTGTGTTAATTGCGTGTGAATCATCGTTAAGAACTTCAGTCATAGATACTGATAACATTTCTATTGAACATGTTTCTGTTAAATTTATTTATAAGTCTATTCTTTATATTATTGGCACTTTTTATATCCCGCCTAATTCGAACTTATCTATTTATCAATCTGCTTGCGACATTCTCGATAAAATATCTCTTTTATATACGACAGCGAAAATTATTATTTGTGGTGATTTTAACTTACCTTTTATTTCATGGCGCTTACATTCTGATAACGGACCTATTTGTTATTCTAAAGTGCAGTCTTCCCGTTCTTATAACCTGATTGCTAATCGAATTTTGGAAACTTTGGAATTTTCAAACCTCAAACAGGTAAATACGATTGTGAATGGCTCTGGTAACATTTTGGACTTGTTGTTTACTAACATTACAAATTTCAGATTAGAACTATCCATTGAAAATATACTTCCTGTCGATGCTTATCACCCACCTATGGTTTTTTCTGTTACTTTTGATACTGATCCGAATTTAAATAACAATAATAATAATAATCAGTCTCACTATAAGTACGATTTTGTTAGAACAAACTATGCAGATTTAAACACTTACCTTTCGAGCATAAATTGGAATGAAACTTTGAGTCATTTAAACATTGAGGATGCAGTTGCCATTTTCTATGAAATTTTAAATAATGCTTTCGACTTATTTGTTCCCGTAAAAACGTTCATGGCAACTGCTTATCCGTCATGGTTTAATAGCGAACTCAAACGTTTGGTTTCATTAAAAAAGGCAGCTCATGTTACCTTTAAACAAACTAAATCTCCTACTGATTACATAGTTTTTTCCCGTTTAAGAGCTGAGTGCAAAATTAAGTCTAAAATTTGTTATAAAAACTACATATCAAGTGTTGAAAATTCGATTATATCTAACCCTAAAGTTTTTTGGAAATTTGTAAACAATCTGCGAGCGAACTCTAGAATTCCTGGAGAAGTTTTTTACGGCACTAATTTGGCTAATAATAGTATTCACTCAGCAAATTGTTTTAAAAATTATTTTTTTTCTGTTTATACTACCTCCTCATCTGAGGTTTCCACCGCAACCTTGGATTATTATAATAATAATTTTATTAACGTTTCTGCTATTTCTAGAGAATCTATTTTTTTGAAACTAAAATCACTTGACATTAAAAAGGGGCTGGGCCAGATGGGATACCCCCCTCTCTTTTGAGATCCTGCTGCTCTTCCTTCGTCGAGCCACTGTATATACTATTTAATTTGTCTCTTTCATGTGGTTTGTTTCCATCAGTATGGAAACGAGGGATAGTGATTCCTATACATAAAGATGGTAATAAAAGTAATGTCACTAACTATCGTCCAATAATTCTGCTAAGTACTATCTCGAAAATTTTTGAGAGTCTTATTTATGACGAGCTTTATTTTCAAATTAATCACTTGATTATCGACGAGCAGCACGGTTTCACAAGAGGTAGATCAATCTTAACTAACCTTACTATTTTTTCTAATTTTGCTTTGAATAATCTTCAATCGGGTTGTGCGGTGGATACTATTTATGCAGACTTCGCTAAGGCTTTTGATAAGGTCGACCACGGTATTCTTCTGGCGAAGCTTAGGGCCCTGGGCTTTTCTGATGGACTAATATTGTGGATAAAAAGTTATCTCACTGAACGTACTCTATCGGTGCGAATTAATTATGACTTTTCCGACATTTTTATAGCTACCTCAGGAGTTCCCCAAGGTTCAAATTTAGGTCCATTATTTTTCATAATTTTTATCAATGACATTAAAACGGTTTTTAAGCATTCATTTTTTCTTTTATTTGCAGACGATTTGAAAATTTATAAATCTATCTCATGCATTCAGGATCGACTGGATCTGCAATCTGATCTTGATTGTCTTTACAAATGGTCTGTAAAAATAAATTGTTGTTTAATATTAATAAATGTTACGTCATGTCCTATTCCAGATCCAGAAATGATCCTGATTGCCTTTATCTAATTGGCAATGAAATTATTTCTAAAGTAACAGTTATACGTGACCTTGGGGTAATGCTCAATAGATTTTTTAATTATGATGATCATATTAATTACACCATCAGTAAGGCCAACAGGGTCTTGGGCTTTGTCATGAGAACTGCCTCAAATTTTAGAAACGAGTTAGCAATAAAAATATTGTTCTTTACGTTAGTCAGACCTGTCATTGAGTTTGCGTCTACTTTGTGGAGGCCTTATCAGGACTATTGGGTGGATGATATTGAGAGAATTCAGAACAAATTTATTCGTTTCCTCGCCAAACAGACTGGAGTGCCTTACAACTTCTATGATCATGACTATACTGACCTTAGAAAAAGATTTAATATTCCAACTATATCTCAGAGATTTCTTTTTGCAGATCTCCTGTTTTTATTTAAAGTCATTAATGGTTTACTTAATTGTTCAGATCTCTTAAGCTTATTTTGTTTTTTTGCAGCAAAGCATTCTCCCAGAACTGAAGTTCCATTATTTAATGAACAACTTATTAGAACTAATTACTTAGAAAATTCAGTGGTCAATAGGTTGAGTCGTGAGGCAAATCAGTTTTATGACAGAGTAAATTTTTATGGCGTTTCGCTTAATGCGTTTGTTAGAGAACTACGCAAGCAGATTTTCGACAATAATAATAACAATGCGGTCAACTAGTAACGTAAGATTCTCATTGTTCAGTACATTGTACGAAAGGGCAATATAAGCCCGTTTATATACTAAATAAATAAATAAAATCAAATTTATAAATCTAGTTAAAAGTTTTCAGTTTTCCATTTTTGAACAGGGACAGTGTACAAGTTTAAATATATTACAGCGAAAAAAAGATTTATTAGAAAAAGGACATGTGATGTCATCATTAATAGTCTAGATTGTTTTTCATATTATAATGTTCATAATAAATAATAAAACTTTGGTAATTTTAAGTAAATTTTTTGTGATTGCAACAATATAATATACAATTAATTTTATTATCGGTATACAAGTACGAATCTTTATAGTGAATGTGTTTGTGTTTTAAAGAAAAAATCCAATGTAGCAAAATATGTTACAATTAATTTCAAAAATAATTGTAAGAGGAATTGTGATAATAACAAATACTTTTGTATTACTGTTTTGTTTGTTTAAAAGTTAAACAAACAAAAGAGTAAAGTTGAAAAATATTGTTCTATTATTTATAAACCTAACAATTATTCCCAGTATGTAGAAACTGCTTATTTTAATATCCAGGAACTGGCTAGGAATGATTTATTTTACTAGACAAGGACTAGACAAAATAACTGTACAAAATCTTGACGTTGCTAGTGTTACATCCCTCGTTCAAGCCTGTCCATTTTTCCCATCTAGTTGCTAGATTGAATCTAGCGCAACTGGACAGTTTCTCATACACTTCCACGGTAAATTTCTACACGGGTTATACATAGCGTGTTGCATTAGCCAACACGCCCTAGGGGTACTTAGGAAATATTTTGTAATTTTTATCAATACAGTAAGTGTGAATCAAAAATCTAAAATTGACCCTCAAAAAATGTTTCAAGCTTAAAACGCGATTTTAGTTTCTTTTTTAAAGTTATTTTAAAAAAATTAGAATGAAAAAATGAAAATTTTGAAAAGTTACTTTCATATGTGAAATACAGATTTTCTACTATATTTCTTACAATAGTTATTGAATAATAAATAATCAACCTTTGTAGAAACTTGCAGTACATCAAGTTGTCTTTGGAGTGAAATCATTTCGATTTACGATTTTTGAATAAATTACAATTATTCATTACGCCCCTTAGCCATTATGTCCCGTTTTCCCTATATACGTGATTTGTAAATATATATCAAGTGTATGATTAAAAACATGTAAATTTGGATACAGTGAATGTGATATTTACCCATCGTTTTAACAAGCAAAAGTAAAACACCTCCACTAAGCTGAGACAAAAAGTCAAAAATTCGAAAAAAGTTTTTGAAAAAATTAAGTTTTTCAAAAGTTATCGTCGGACAGACAGACAGACAGACGTAATCGACAGACCATGTTTCTTGGATTCAGGGCACCTCAAAACGCAAAGATTTCATAAAATTAGCAAATAGTATATTAAGCAACAAGGTACCGTAAAGGCAGCCTTTAAGTCCCGTGTAACTTACGATATTTTTTATTCTAAAGGCACAAAAGTGGCGATTTAAGATAGCAGACGACAGGGAGTAAAATTCATTCACTTGTTCGACTTCTATGAAAATGGCGGCATTTTTTTTCCATGAGCAAAAATAACGCATGGGACTAGCTGTTTTTTTTGTCCATGGGAAAAAAAGGTCGCCATTTTCATTCAACCTGAGGTATAAAAAGTCAATTTTTCATCAAATCTAATACCTCCTCATGTGATTAGAATGTAAAAAACCATTTCCAACAAGATAGGACCAAAAATTAAAATGTAACAACGGGTCAGACCAGCCAAACTGCATTAAAAAAATTTCATTGATTTTCTAAAATGTTAAAACTTTTATGAATATATTTTAGTTATAACATTTTAGAAAATCAATAAAAATTTTTTAACCCAGTTAAGCTAGCCTGACCCAAAAACTTAAAAAAAAAAAAAAAAAAAAAATTAATTTTCTATGAAAAAATGTTGTAGAGGAAAGTTGTTTGTATTTGTCTAATCTAAAGTAATATAAAGTTAAAAATAATGAAAATTGAAAAAATTGAATTTTCAAAATTTTGAAACTACTGTAGTTTGCGTAGTTTTCGACGAAAATTGCTGGCTAACGAACTCGATCTGTATTTTAACACTAACTTTGTGCATGCAAAGTTGCAAGTTGATGCAATAAGTTTTTCAAGAGTTATCGTAGGGACACCATTGTGTCTACAGACAGACACGAAGACAGACATACGGACAGACACTTTTTTTAGACCATGTTTTTCGGACTCAGGGGACCCCAAAACGTCGAGATTTCATGAAATTAGCGAAAGTCAATTTTCGACCAAAACTAATACTTTCTCATATGATGAGAATGTAATAAAAAATTAGTTTTCTGCAAATAAGTCGAAAAGTTTTAAGTTTAGTGAAAAGTTGTCAACAGCAAAGTTGTAGCTGATGGGAAGACGAGAAAAAAAGTCTATGGTAGCAAGCTCCCAGAGGCAATAGTTTTAGAGATAATTGAGTCGGAATATGGATTTTTTGTTAAAAAAATGATAAAAAATATATATATACGGTGGTTTTTCCGGAAATTACTAGTTTTTTAATAATGTTAGTGTTTTTTAAGTACAATGGGGTGAGAATATGTGGAAATTAATGTTATAATTTTTTTCCTTTGAGAAATTTTGATTTTTATCGTTATTTTCGGATTTTTTAGTATTTTTTTGCTATTTAAGAGCCTATAACTCCGAAATTTGACTTTCTATGAAAAAATGTTGTAGAGGAAAGTTGTTTGTATTTGTCTAATCTAAAGTAATATAAAGTTAAAAATAATGAAAATTGAAAAAATTGAATTTTCAAAATTTTGAAACTACTGTAGTTTGCGTAGTTTTCGACGAAAATTGCTGGCTAACGAACTCGATCTGTATTTTAACACTAACTTTGTGCATGCAAAGTTGCAAGTTGATGCAATAAGTTTTTCAAGAGTTATCGTAGGGACACCATTGTGTCTACAGACAGACACGAAGACAGACATACGGACAGACACTTTTTTTAGACCATGTTTTTCGGACTCAGGGGACCCCAAAACGTCGAGATTTCATGAAATTAGCGAAAGTCAATTTTCGACCAAAACTAATACTTTCTCATATGATGAGAATGTAAAAATTGAAAAGACAGATTACGTAAGTATACACAATTTGGAGAAAACAAGATGTTCAGATCTTTTGAAATTGCAGCAAAATGTCGAAATGTCAATCTTAAAAATCGATCTTCTCTTACAGTTTTTAATATTTTTTAACGAAAATTTTTTTCCATGTATATTTTATCATTCTAAACAACTTCTCGCATGGATTTGCAATAATATGCAATTGGTGAAAAAAAACAATTCTAACCTCTTCAAAAATTAAAATTAAATTTTTTTGACCATCTTATATGTCTTTAGGTTAAAAATGATGCAAGAAAAAAAATATTACCTCGTTTAATAATTTTATTTTAAAGGGGTCAAAATTAAGGTGGGGTCTCCCCTTAAATGTATTCATCAAACTTTTTGTGTATGGTTTTTTTTGAGTTAAACTCCTTTATAGTATTGTGATTTACTTCTTAAAATGACATTTTGTTAAGCAAAAAAGTTTTTTTTTAGACCGTTTTAAACATCTTATTTCATTCAGAATTTTTAATGTTATTTTTCATAACATTTTTATTAATTGTTTAAAATTAATTCGGATAGAGATACAAATTTGTCATTTATTAATATTATTTTGATATTCTTCTATTAAACTGTAAGATTCACTACAATAACTAACTTTCTAATGGACTCAGTGAAAAACCAAAAATGTCTAATTATATTACTTTATTTTCATTATTACACTACAACGGTGTTTACATCTATACCGAACTTAAACTTTTGAAGCGCCAACCTTCATATTGTATCTGTTTTTATATGTTACAAATGTAACTCTTAGAATTAGGGAGTACGTAATGTACGAAAGGGCATGTCCCGTTATGTTATTAAATAAATAAATAAATAAATAAGTTTCATTATTATACTTAGTAAACTCTGTGATTAAACTTTAGTTGTATAGAAAATATTTTTTATAATTATAGAAAATGAGTATAAAAAGTTAAACACAACAAAAAATAATGGTAATGTTGCAATAAACACCAAATTCTTTATCATTATATTATTTTAGATAACATAGACAGTGAAGGGGCAGAAGAAGAAGAAGAAGAGTATATTGATGGGGAAAATGAGAGGATCCCCATTAATGCAATGGATCAACTTCAATTATTAACTAAATATTTTAATTCTAACGCTGGTACAATGCGCTAACATATTATAAAAATGAAACAGATAAAAGAACCGTCTTGGATTCATTTTGACGAACTGTGGAAACAAATTTATAATAAGCTAATTTTAAGTTTTACAAAAATTACTAAAAATAATTAAAATTTATTTTTAAGATTACTTTTTAATTCTTTGATTCAGTTACGAAGTTAATATGTTTCAAAATATTTTTTACAATAGCAGCTACACAAAGAAGACTTGATCTTTTAAGATTTTTAAACTTAAATGATTATAATATAAATATTTAATTTATTTTTGATGACAAAAGGTGTCATAATTTTCAAAAGAAAGAAAAAATTACTGTTTATGTACTTTCTGAAAACTAAATTTGTAAAGAAATCATCAAAATTTTAATTATATTATACTTTTCTTTATAAGGCTTTATTTGAATTTTTCAATCTCATTTAAGACTTTCTCAAAGAGAGTGTCCTGCTTGTCTTCGGTGAGGCTTGCCCATTCTTTATAGAGTAATTTTAAGAAGCCACTTGAAGGGTTCATTGGTTGAACAATATTTGCATAAGAATGATTTAATCTATTTTCATTATGTTTACCTAAACGATTGTTAATTTCTTCCGCCTGCAACTGAATCAATTTAATAGCTTCTGAATTCATTATTCTTACATCTTTACAACATAGAATCACTTCATCCTCTGCTTCATTCCTTTTTTTTATTGACTTTTTTTTTCTTTTAGCAAATTCATCCATGTCAGGAACGACATTTTTATTTTTTGTGTTCGGAAGTATTTCTTTGTCTGTTGATATTGGTAAACAATTTTTTTGCATATTTGCACTAGATGTTGAGGGTATTGCGTTTAATGTAGATTGTGATTCACACGAGACTTTATCAATACCGCTTTTTATGAGAGGTGGTATCGGAATAGCTTTTTGTGATTTATTTTTAATAAATGGTATAGGCTCTGAGTTTACTGTAGATTGTAATTCATGATGAAAATCATCAATTAAGCTTTGCATAACAGGTTGTGTTTGTACTTCTGTTTGTGGCGTACGTATAATAGTTGGTGTAGACGATGCATTTAATGAAGTCTGTAATTCATGATGGAAGTAATCGTCAATTTCTTCCATGTTTGAAGGTGTAGGTACACTTCTTTGTGACGTATTTAAAATAGATTGTGTAGATAACACATCTGATAAGGACTGTGAATCATCAGAGGACAAGTCAATATAGGGTTCTTTTACAATTTTTAAATGATTGTTTTCATCAAATTCAAAATGTTCATTCTGTCTTTTTTGTGACATTTTACCAAAATAAGATTGAATGTCTTGAAAAGTCAATTTTTCTTCGTCATAATTATCATCGTCTGCAACGTTACGGAATTCTTCATTTACTGTTACATCTGATGATGTAGCAAGGGTAGAATCATCATCTTCAATATATATAACGTTTTTATTTTCCAAGAAAGAATAATCAACAAACAATTCCTCTCTTACAACATTAACAGGTTCATCTTGAAAAAAATAAAAAATTAACATATTATGTTTACCAACATTAAATAATTGTTAATTTATTTTCAAACTTACAGTCGTCAGAAGCAACCATTGCATTGTTTGTACAAGAAAATGATCTGTAATTGTTTTCCTGATAACGATAATTACTTGTATTTGGTGTACTTGATATACTTGGTTCATTGTCTGTCTGATAACTATAATCGATTCTACTTGGTATGCTTGATGAACTTGGTTGGTGAATTTCAGTCTCGTTTTGATTATTAATATTAAATGTATTAAGCCCACTAATATTTTGCTGATATAACACAGGTCAACAAAAAAAGACTTACTTTTTTTTTATGAGATAGCGGAATGGTTTCCTATGTATTTTTGGACGCTGAACACGATCCCGACTTCCAAATTTGCCCATCACGTCAGGATTTTGAGAAAAGTGGGGGTAAAGACCCCAAAAACGCTTTTTTGAGGATTTTCAACATTTCTTTTCTCTTTAACCTGACGTGCTAGAGACTTCCACAAGGTCTTAAATTACAGCTTGTAATGTGCACTACAAGACCAATATCCATAAAATAAAAAAAAATTAAAATTTTTTTCAAAAAATGGGGTTGAAGACACCAAAAATTTGTGTTTTTGGATTGCTTTAATAGACTTCTTGCAATCGCTTGGATTCGCTTGAAAATGGGTACTTGGGGTTTTTGGGGTCGCTGATTACGAATCCAATATTTGTTTGCAAAAATTTAAAACGGCGAAACCAAGATGGCAGATGTAAGAATTAAGAATTGCTTGGATTCGCTTGAAAATTGTTATTTCAGGGTTTTTGGGGTCGCTGATTACGAATCCGCCATTTTTAATTTTTGCAAACTAATATCGGATTCGTAATCAGCGACCCCAAAAACCCCAAGTAACCATTTTCATGCGAATCCAAGCAATTGCAAAAAGTCTATTAAAGCAATCCAAAAACACAAATTTTTGGTGTCTTCAATCCCATTTTTTGAAAAAAATTTTAATTTTTTTTTATTTTATGGATATTGGTCTTTTAGTGCACATTACAAGCTTTAATTTAAGACCTTGTGGAAGTCTCTAGCACGTCAGGTTAAAGAGAAAATAAATGTTGAAATTCCTCAAAAAAGCGTTTTTGAGGTCTTTACCCCCACTTTTCTCAAAATCCTGACGTGATGGGCAATTTTGGAAGTCGGGATCGTGTTCAGCGTCCAAAAATACATAGGAAACCATTCCGCTATCTCATAAAAAAAAAGTAAGTCTTTTTTTGTTGACCTGTGATAATTAATGGCTGTTCTAGAAAAATATTTAAAATTCGAATAATAATAATATTAATAATTAATATTATTATATATTATAATTATTATATTATTATTATTAATATTATTATATTATTATTATTAATATTATTATTAATATTATTATTATAATAGTAGCAATATTTAAAAAATTTATTAAATAAAAAAATTGTAAATGTAGAATGATCTGTTCTATTGAAATTTTTAATAATGAATTAAGAAAAAAATTGAATTATTTCGTTAAATTTGTTTGAAAATAATTGAATTCTTGATAAGATCAATTTACAATTAAAAAAAATAATTCAATTGTTTCAAAGGATTTATTAAAATTTTATAAAATAATTGTATTTGTTCGTTAAATTTTATTAAAATTGTGTTTAAGAAACAATTAAATTTAAAAAAATTATTGAATTACAATGATTGAAATTCTAATTACAATAATATTTAAGCATAAAAAATTATTAATTTTTTAGCTTCATTAAAAATTAAAAGCTGTCAATAATATCATTTTATAATTAAATTTTTTCAAATGATTATACATTGAAAATATTCTATAAATTATAAGCAAATAAAGAACAATAACTATTCAAATATTTATTTTAAATTTGAAAGATTTCATTTAAAAAATTTGAAAATATAAAGGTTTTTGAAAAATAGTAATTACAATTTTTTGAAAATACAGTGTTATTTATTAAAAATAATTATATTTCTAAAAATAATTTTTAAAAGGTTTAATATTTGAAAATTTTTTCAATTTTATTAAAATAAATTTTTTATTTTAGTAGATTTTAATAGTTTGCTTTTAGAAATTTATTTTGAAATATTATTTAATAGCAAATAAAAGAAATTATTGACAAAACATTCTGGAAAATCTGTAAGATTAATTTCGAAAAAAAGTTCAGTATGTTGATGATAATAATATTAAAATTAATAATAATCAGACACAATTTTTTATGACAAATAATTAACAAAAATCAATTAAACAATATTGTTTTGAATAAAAAATTCTTAATTTAAATTACAAAATCAATATAACATTTGAAAGAGTAAAAGTAGTTACGTTTAAGTTATTCTATTAAAATTAATTTTTACACTTTCAAGTAAGTGTTAAAAAATGTTTATGCCAATTGTAATATTTTTTTTAATTTTTGTTGTTTTTTTGAACTTTGAATCTATAATAATGAAATTTTCCAGAAGAATATTATTATTTATAAATAATTTAAATCCAAAAAATAATTTTATTAAACTTGTATTGTAAAGGATTGAATTGGTTATAAAAATGTTATTATTTATGAAAATTGTTGAATTCTAGTGAAGAATTTCTTTTTTATGATTGAATTAAAAAAAATTGTATTAAAAATATATATGATAATAATTTAATCAAAAATTGAAGTTTATATTTGAAAATAAAAAATTTTGCAGTTTATATAATAATAAATTAAACACTGCGTTATTAATTACTTCATCACAAATTTGTTTGAACATTTCTATCGTTTCCAAAACTATAATATAATGTAAACAAACAAATATTAATATTATGTACCTTCTGTGACGAATATATGGTTTTAGAAACAATAGATCGTTACAATACAGCCAATTAGTATTGTTTTGTTTGTCGTGTTTATTAAAGTTTTGACGCAAGCATTGCCAACGATTCTTTGGATCTGAAAATATAAAATAATAAATAAATAAATAATAAATAATAATAATAATAATAATAAATAATAATTAATAAATATTAATAAAGTTTAGAATTTCGTTTCATATACATAGGACATAAAAGAATGATTATTTAAAAATTGCATTTCATGCTTATGAAAATAAAAAGTACACTTATTATTATACATTTACCTGCAATAGTAATTCCATGTTTTAACAAAACTTTAGCCAATTTTAACCACATCATTTCTTTCATATCTGTATTATACATATTTCGGAATTTTTGATCATATATCCATGGATTTTCCTTGACAAGTCGAATAAATTTTTGGTCAAAATTTATAATTCGATTCATTTTTCTTCAACATATATTTTACATTTAAGAACACAAATTTTTAAATAACACTTTTGAGAAATGTAAATTAAAATCATGTACTAGCATTTCAAAATAATTTTAAAATCGTAAAAATGATTCAGTGATAGTTACATGGAATACGGTCATGCGCAGATTTTAAATAATAAGAGTTATGGAATGTATAAGTGGCAACACTGAAGATTGAAATTCAATTGAATTGAGTTATGAAGTGTATAATTCATTATAAATATATTTTTTTTCAAATGATACATATTATAAAAAAATAAAGTTATGAACAGTTAAACCCAATTACATTAATTGACTTAGTTTTTAAAATTTACATTCATGTGTGCTACAATAGCAGCACCAATGATTTTAGAGCGCGAAATTTTAAATGAAGTATAAAGTATAACAAAATGTTTTCTTTTTTAGGAAATAGTACGTCCGAGGTACACACGACATTTTATACCAACATAACACATAATGTTGCAGCAACGTTGATGCAATGTTTCATTGCAATGTTTGAAACATTTAAACTAAATATTGCAGTAATGTTTTAGGAACATTGCTATGTCCGACTCAAGAAACATTCCTATGAAACATTCCACAAATATTACAAAAAATTATCATAGAAAATGTTTTCAAAGTTGCAGTAAAATATTGTAGAAATATTACGTGTAACGTTGCAAGAATATTTCTTTGAAACATTCCAATATTATTCCAAAAAACATTCTATAATCTTTTAATAAAAATTTTGCAAAATGTAAAAAAGGACTAGAGGAAAATAAAAACTGTAATTTTAAGAAAAACTTAAGAATTTATTTATCTATGAATAAAAACAGTATTATTTTCTTACACAAAGCGTTTCAAATATTTTTCACCAACAACAACAGCAATAATAATAAAACTTATAAATAATGATCATAAAATTCTATAAAAGTAAATCTTTCTTGTCATTAGACGTCAGAAATAAGATGAAAAAAGTGTGATGTAGGCAGTTGTATGCAATTATACATTAAAGTTTTATATTTGTTCAAAGGATTTACTAAAGATAAGGTAAGTATAAATATTTTTTTAAATTCAATTTTAGACGATTTGAACAAAACGAAAGAAGATAAGGAAAGAAGAATTTCAAGGACAAAGAATTTTTGAACATTTCCACAGGTATTCGGAACATTTCCATAATATGTTATGTTATGTTGTATTTCTCTGAATCAAATCCATTCACCCAATCAATAAAGCCTGACAAATTCCCATTTGATGTTTCTGAAATTTTAAAGATAAATTATTATATTTAGTAAGTATAAATAATTTTGTTGAAATTGTTGCTTGTAGTAATTATTTTTACAGATCTATATTTTTGAAATGAAATAGAATAACGGTCATGATTAGCTCTCACCTTAACTACTACTGTTAACCTAACTGGCGATTTTAAATAATTTTCAATTAGTTGAAATTTTCACTTGCACATATGAAAATTTTTAATAAGAATCTTGACTTGTTTGTTACTTCAACAATACAATAAATTTTTATTTGGAATTTGTGTGGATTATTGGAAATACAACAGATTTATTTTTCTTTCCAGGAATTTTTCAAAATTTGGCTTTCAATTCTGATAGTTTCCAAGAAAAAAGTTCAGTACTGCTTTCAATGATTTCGTGAATATCGTAGTCACTCGAATTACATGGAACTTCATAAACATCGCCTTGAAGGAGGCATTTCCTTCCAATTAAATATATATTATTTTTTTCAGATTCCACTATGTTTAAAATTATTGCGATAGAGCCATCTTTAAACAGAACATAGTTATTTCTTAGGCTATCACAATCTATGAAAAATGAACCAAAAGTAATCCTTTTATATTGACAAGTAATTTCCATCCCATCATTTATAAAAGGTCCAGAAAAATGAGATTGTTTCAAATTAATATTATTTTTTGATTGTTCACGAAACACTTTTTCAGAGGCTTCAATTTCAGCATATCTTCTGCTTAATTGTTGTAAAGGTTTATTATTTTTCCTTAGTTTCTTTTTAATGCTTGTCATAAAATTTTCGAATTTAAATGCAGAAAATAAATCTACATTACCATAGATTCTAGCATCTTTGCAAAGGTGTAGCAAATTGTGGAAGTTATAAGACATATATTCTTCGCCGTATATACTTTGAAAGGTTTCAATAAAATATTGAATAAGTTTTTGAGCGTACGTCAAGTTTTCTCGATTTTCAATAAAAACAGGACTTACAAGTATTGTCATTGCTACATGAAGAGACATGAAATTTTTATACACATTTTCAGGCAAGATATTTTTTAAAACAATCGGACCACTGTATAATAGGAAGTTCCTAAATTCTGTTGCCTTCCAAAATTTTACGTCTCTTAAAGTTCTTGGCCGCCTACAAAAATCTTTTGGCTGACTTTTCCTTAATTCCATTAAATTTGCTGATATTTTGTCAATAATACTTGCATCAAGTCTTAATTTAGCGGGACCACATAACCATATCAGAATAAGCTTCCTTACTACTCCTAGCAATACGAGATGCATATAATCAAGAACCACATTAGAAACAGCTCCGAAACTTGGGATTTCTGTCAGAATAGATGGTTCTTTCATTTGGTAAGTGCCTGAATACGCATAGCGATTAAATTCTTCATCAGTCCTTTCTTCAAATGGTCCAATTCCTGGAAAACAAACACGTCGCTTCTTCTTTTTATTGTTATTTGTTTTTTTAGGCTGAATTCCTTGTCCTTTATATTTGCATTTAGGACAACAGTCATATCCCGTATGACCTTTAGCATTTAAAACAAGACTTTTCGCTGGAGCATCGCAAACTAATCCAGAAATATTCACTCGAATTTTACGATTTTTAAAGTTTATTCCTTCCTTGCAGTATAATTTAGCATCCTCTACAAATTTTGATAAAAACTCATTCGCGTTCATTGGATGATGAGTTGCTGAATAAGCTCCAATCAAGTAAACATTTTTCGATTCCACTTCAGAGCACAAAATTAACCATAAAGAAATTTTAGATGCTTTATAAATAGGTAATCCGTCAATATTCATAAGCAAATTAATACTATTTCTTTCAATTTTGTTGTCTTCCCACTCTTTTATTATTAAATTCAAAGATCGTTTTAAACCTAAATGAAGATACTCTCCTCCGTCAGACAAGGTAGTAATAGGCTCAATAATTCTTGGCGTCCGTAAAAGAGTTCGAGCTGTTCGTGGTAATAAATAATTTGTAAATTGGGATAAAATAACAAGCAATGCAGTTATAAAGCAACATAAAAGTGCCCAATTAGACAAAGCAGTTTTCAGTTTATTACTCCTCTCTTGATCAAATTTCTCTTGATTTTCTTCTTCATCATCATCTTCTTCTGAATCTGTATCGATATTTCTGTCAGAATCACTATCTGAAACATTAGAATCGAACTCATCGTCTGTAAAATCAAAGTCCAGCAAATGATCAAAATCATTGCTATCAGTGCTGATTACATCTTCAAATGCAATTCTTTCTTCTTCAGTAAAATTCTCAGTAAATTTTGAATCATCGCTGTCACTACTAACTGCATCATAATATTTGTCTCCTTCTTCTGTGTTAAACTTCTGTGTTAAATCAAAGTCAAAATGATATATTTCATTATCAGAATCAGATGATGTTTGGACGCCAAAATTATTGTCTTCAATAGGAATTTTCAAATTATCATGATTATTTGTGTTTGAATCATCAGTTTCGTCTGATTCAGAATTAACATGGAAATTTGTATAAGAAAGCTCTTGGGATTCTAATGGTTTTTTATATCTTAATCTTCGAAGATGTCTATTTGAATAGAATCCAGTCTTACTAATTTTAGGCATAATTATGAAAATTAAGTCACAACAGTAATGATGTAAAAAACCTGGAAAAATTTAAACAAATAAGATTTCTCTGCTTTTTAATAATGTATTATAAAATATAAAAGTTAACTATTACAGATAATAATATTAACTAATACAAATAAAGACTCTTCACAACTTACATTACTTTAATTTTCAAATTTCTGAGTTTGATTAATATTTAGGTAAAAACGCTGTTAGCCGCCTCGTTTCTAATTCCATATATTGATCTGCAAAAAAAGTACATAACTTTACACATAAAGAACCCCACAAGAAATAAATAAGTTTTTGACCCTATTCGATTTTGTTATTAAATTTGAATTTTAAGTTTAAATTTAGTCTGAAGAAAATTAATAAACTCAAAAATTTGTAGAAAAATCGACCAGATTAGACAGTAGATCAAAGCTATCCCTTTTTAACGCCAACAATGTCCCTCGAGGAAGAGTTATTAAGTTTTTAAACCTGAAGATATACCAATAAATAAGGCATAAGTAAAAAGAATTAAAATGACACAAAATTCAAAAAAGAAGAGAAAGAAAAAAATAATGAAAACAGAAATAGAAAGGGAAATAAAAGATACATTAAAAAACAGAAGAAAAATCGAAGAAAGAAAATTGATCGAAAAAAGGCAAACAAGGAAAAGAAAGGAAAAAGTAATTAAGAAGATGTAAGAAACAAGTCAGAAAGAAATAGACCTATGGAAGAGAAAAGAGAATAAAAACTCAAGAAGGATGAGAGATGAATAGAAACGAAAATAAAAAAAAGAGTGAAGAAAACCATACTCTACGGAAGACACAAGAAAGGAGTTAAAAACAGAGAGGAAAAATTAAGATACTGGAAAAAAGACAAAAAAATACTCGAGGAAAAACAGAAAAGGATAATAAAGATAGAAACTGTAGATACAAGAAAAATGAAAGAGAATGAATATTCAAAAAAGACGATAAAGGGAGAGTATGATGAAAGCAGAATAGTTCTTCTTAGCATTAGTGTGGTCGTCGTAAATTTAAGATGGCTTTAGTCTTTCATCTATTCATACTACATTGATTTGGAAATTTTATTTAAGAGAAAAACGATTTTAGAAATTTACACACCATTTACAGACTGTGTTTCGTCTTTTCAAAATAACGTATTAAATAAAACGAGTTCAATATTTTCAGGTCTGAAATGGAAAAAGGGAACTTTTTTAATTTTAAAACATTTTAATTTAAATTTGAAAAGTAGAATCAAACAATTAATGTGACTCCATTTTAGCAAGATTTTTTTTACAAGTGTGTATACTAACCTGCTTACAATTTTAAAAAAAGTTCCTACTTTTTATATGAAAATTTTATTACAGTGATAATCCATATTTAAATTCTTAATGTAATAAAATAATACACCCTTATAGAGGGCGATCAGAATATTTTCAAAATTAATAAGTTTGCTTTTCAATAAAACACATATGCAAAATCACTATTTTAAAAAATGTAAAAACGTATTGTTACGTATCACCTTGACTGATTTTTGACTGTAACTAATCAACAACATGCTCTTTTTATCACACTTCAATTCAATGAAAACAATTTTGCTTTTAATATTTTCACAATTCAATTGTTCATTGGTTATGTCAAAGTTGACATATAAACAAATATAGTGCAATTCAATATCTCCGATGGAAAAAGTTTTAGGTATCAAAATAATATTTTTTTCCAAATCCAAACTGAAATATCAAAATTTATTATGTTTTATATGTGTGCAAATAAATTTTATTTATGAAATTTTAGATAAAACGGATGAGAATCTACCGTTTTCGGTAGTGGAATTAATAGATGGTGTAGTACTGGTCCCGACAAAGTGGATTTTTCCTAGAGATAAAGATAATAAATTTTTTTGTTATTATCCACCGATAACTAAGGCTTCAAAAATCAACGAGATGGTCTCTAAATTGATTGACCCATCGATGGAACGGAAACAATATGATATTTTGAAATATTTAAAAAAACAGGTAGTCGTAAATAATTAAATTTCAATTTTTTTAAATTTTTACCATCAAATTGTTTCTGAAATTTCTTAATAACCTTTTAAAAAAATAAAATATAAAAAATATATTAAATAATATAATAATAAAAAATAATATAATAATAAAATAATATAATAAATAATAATAAAAGATAAAATAAGCTTGAAAAGAACTAAATTTTTTACTAACAAAGAAGACATAAAAACAATTTAAATTTTATTGTAAAAAAGGTTATAAAATTATTTAAAATGATCTACATATATTAATTCTTATAATTTCTTTTTAAAAACAGAAGTACTTTATTTTTTGTTAATTAGACACTTTAGCAAAAGGAAGAGAAAAATTACTGCAGTCGCTTATGTTGTCTGAAGTAGACAGTGACATTACTGAAGATTATGCAAATAAATATAAAAAATCAAGGCAACAGCGCGCAAAAATTAATCCTCCACAAGAACATCTTAAACCAAATGAAAATTCAGAGAAAAAGAACTTAAAAATGATTAAATCTCCAAAACCGATTAAACCAAAGGAATCACACAACACTGATCAAGTTTCAGGTAAACATAAAAAATAATTTTTTATGTAACATATAACATTATTATTGAATTGACCTTTAAAACATTGTTTATTTAATATATTTCATGAAGTGTCTCCATTAGCGGAAAGTACTAACAGTAAAATTAAGAAAACACCAAAAATAATCGAGGTGAAAACACTGGAACCAAAATTGCAATTTCCTTTACCACCAACAAAGATAGTAAAGAAAAATTTTGAATCTAAAATTGAATTAGGTAAAACTAAAAAAATTATTACAAATTTTCTAAAAGTTAAAAAAAATATAATAAAAAAGTAAAATTATTTCTTGTATATCACAGAAGAGAATATCAATCACTCCGAATCAGGTAAAACTGGAGTACTTAAACAACAGTTTCAACTTTCTTTACCACCATCAAAAAGGATGAAGATAAATTCTGAATCAGAAAATGAATTAGGTAAATTGTAAAAAAATTATTACAAATTTTCTATAAATTAAAAAAAATTATAATAAAACAGTAAAATTATTTATTATATATCGCAGAAGAGCATATCAATCACTCTGAATCAGGTGAAAATGGAGTACCTCAACAAAAATTTCATCTTTCTTTTCCAACAGCAAAAAGAGTGAAGGAAAATTCTGAATCCGAAAATGAATTAGGTAAAAATTAAGCAAAATAATAAGGTAAAAATTAAGCAAAATAATATAGATGACAAATTGAAAATAATTCTACTTATTAAATAAAAATAAGGAAAATAAGCTATTTAAAACTATTTAATTTAATAAAAGTTAAGGTTAAATTTTTTTTCATACATATGTAAATTTTTTGATATTTTATGAAAGGACCCCGCACTAAACACACTGAAAATGGCTTTCGGTTATTTATTTCTTGACCTTCGCTTAATTATTTTTTTAAACAGAAAACCTTTAACTAAAAATTTTGAAAATATTAAGAATTTTAACCGAAAGCCATTTTTAGTGTATTTAGTGCGGTGTCCTTTCTAATAAACTCCTTTAAATGTAATTGTCATAATTTTAATTGATTTTAATGTATATTTAACTAAAAGTATTTTCTTCACTTCTATTTCATTTCTAATTTCATAAATATTTTTCACTTTTTTAAAGAATCGAACACATTAACGGAGCAAACTATATCAACATCAGGAACTCAGAAGAAAATAATCGATTCTACCATTAAAGAATTACCAAAGAGGAAACACAGTTCTACAAATTTTGAAAATTGCATGGCAAGCCTTGCTTATCAAGATAGGAAATCTGGTATTTTAATACACAGATGTTTAATATTTACATACATTTTGATCTTGTTGAAGATAATAATTTTTCAATAATATTCATTCAAAGTTTAATATTATTATCATTATTATTTATTTTTTTAATTAACTATTATCTTTCTAAAATCTCTTTGATATAAAGTACTTACCAAAAATACAAACCAATAAAAAATATAAAATCATATTTAGGACTTTCTTATGAACAACTTTCATTAGCAAAGTTAAATGAAATAATTCTTTTATTGCGACAACAAAATAAACATTTACAATGCAACAACGTCAGTTCAGGAACCAGAAGTCGGTCTTTCTTTGACTCGGAAAAGTGTCCGAAATTACCAATTACCTCGAAATTAGATCTGGATAACATTTCTGAAAAATTAAAGAAAAACTCTTTGAGACTTAAACTGGTAATTAGTGATAAAAAATAACTTTGATTTTTATTCTTCTAACAGATTTTCAATAATAAGAAATAAGTTATTTGAATTTATCTGGATAGCACGCAAGCTTGCCGAAAAATGAGACGAAGGGTCACATTTCAATTTTTCGTGAAGTTTGCACTGCAAACTTGCTGTAAGCTTACATGCCATCTGGATAATTAAATCAATTTCTAAGTATAATGTGTTAAATTTTTATTATTTTTTTATTCTGGTAACAAGTAATATAGTTGATTTAAGGATTTTTATAATCAGTTTTAAATAATTTCAATTGTATGGCCTATTTATATAAATAGGCCATAAAAATAGTAAATATTTATTAACTAAATAACGTTCTCTGATTTTAATTTTATTAAATTGTTTTTTGACCAGCTATAAAAATTATTTATTAGCAGATAAAAATTTGTTTTAGATTGAAGCATTAGGATCTATTGGTGGACGCGACTTAAATAACACCGTTGCCAATATTTGCACAAAATTATTTACAAACTCTTTAGCTACTGAGTACAGTTGGTCAGGAAGAAAGAAGACAAAATTATCACTAGAACAAACGTCTTTTACAGCACTTATTATAGGTAACTTTAATTAGCATGGAAATATATCTCTTAGGCATTCAATAAACATTAATATCAAGAGAGAGCAAAGACAGATTAGAATTATTAAAAAGAGTTAAATTCAACCTTTTTACATTTAGATGGAGTCAAAGTGACTTTTCCGAAAGAAACTGATACTGCAATTAAAGTCGCCGGATCAAAGTGGTTGGCCCAAGCGAAAACGAGATTAGACAGAGAAAAGTAAGCTTTCATTTTTACGCATTTTTAAAAAATAATTTTCAAGGCTTTTTTTATTACGTTAATACATTATATTTATTTAATGTGAAGAGAAAAAAGTTTAAAGTTATTTTCAATCCCACGTACACAAAGACGATTCTTCTTCCTTCCTTATTTCTTAAGACTTCTTTGTAGTAACGTAATTCTTAATTTTTCTTCCGTGAGTCGTATTTCGTATGTCCTATTTCTTATTTGCTATTCTTATTGCTTACTTCTTCATCTTAATGTATGTTCTCTAATTTTGTACTGTACTTCTTTCTGCTATCTCTCTTCTTTCGTCTAATATTTTTCGACATCTCTATTTTGTTTTAATTCTTCTCTCCTCTATCTTTTTCATGTTTCTTTTTAGTTTTTTCTTCACTTAAATCTTTTTTCCCCTTTCTTGAAACTATTCAATTGTCTTTTTTCTTTTTTTTAGACTTTTTGTATCTTCTATTAATGAAGCCTTTTACTTCAATATTGCTTTACACTGATTTTCTTTTCTCTTCTTTTTGGTCTTTTAGTTTTTTTTATTCTTCTGTTTCTTGATTCATGTGTTGTTAAATATTAAGACAATTTAGTAGACAATGCTAAAACGAAATTAAGAATATTTTACACATCCTTGCAAATTTTTAGTTATTTACATAAATTATATTTTATAAGAAGAAAACTGAGTTACGTTGTATATATACGTAATGAATCCTGATTCTAAAGAATATCATACTTTAAAATTTATTAAAAAAACTTTACTTACTTCAACTTACCACTTTTTTCATCTCATCTAGCATATCTTACTTCTGAATCGCTATTTATGTATCCCACATCTTACAGCTAATTTTTTACATCCATCTTCTTACAGTCCACATATAAACACTCTAGGTCAAAACGATTGAATTTTTGGAGATACAATTTCATAGATAAACATAAGTGATGTTAATGTTAATTTTGTAAAAATCAACTATTGATATTAAAAATTCTTAAATTCTGATGTTTTTATAGAGAAAAGCAAAACAAGGAAAATGATGTTTTAGAAAGTGCAGAAGAAAATGAGGATGTGGAAAATCGTAACGACGATGCTGATGACGAGGAAGAACAATATTAATTTCCTATCCCGTGCAGAAATTGACCGATTAGGCTTTGACCCCAGGTTTGGGGATGCCCAGTCTGGCCCCGGCCAACGCCCTGTCAACATTTCTACACGGGTTGATTTGTGTTAAATTTATTATAATTATTATCATTTTTATTTACATCATTATTTTCATTTGCTTGATTTTTACTATTCGTATTATTATTGTTTACTGATTTATTACTATTTTGGTCGCAAATAAAAAGACAATTTAATTTATTCAAGTCTAATTTCTTTTTAAAACCATTATATGAATATTTTACGTCCTTCTTAAAAGAATAAAATCCAATTTTATACTCAAAATTTCTTAAATTCTTAAAGACTTATTAAAATTTCAATTTCGTTTATTTTGTTGCCCTTTTTTAAGTTTTCTGAAATTTTTACTAAAATATTGCAGAATATATTTTGCAATGTTATTGGAAATTATCAAAAAAAAATTATCTAAAAATTATTTTGCAATATATCTAGTATGTTTTATTGGAATGTTCCTTGAGTCGGACATAGCAATGTCCTTAAAACATTACAGCAATATTTAGTTTGAATATTTCAAACATTGCAATGAAACATTGCAGCAACATTAGGTGTTATGTGGGTATACAAAACGAGAATGTAATCCGCGGTTACTCGGTGCGTTTTGAGAGGTAAAGCATGGCCTTGCTTCAAGTAGTAGTTTTACGGTCCTAGGACGGTAAAGACTACTTTCTCGTCCTAGGACCGTAAAACTGCTGCTTGAAGTAAAGGCATACTTTGCGTCTCAAAAACGCGCCGAGAAAGCGGGGATTACATACTTGTTTTGAATAAAAGAAATTTGTATTTTTCCATGAGAAAAAAATTGTTGAATATGCTGTGTAAAAGAATCTATTAAAAATAATAATTATATTAATTTTAATTTAACAATGACTGTAAGTTTACCTCAATAACATTCGTTTATCATTTTTTATATATGGGTGATTCTCCTGAAAGGGACCACTTCACGTGTCTCCAACATGAGGTTCATTATTTAAATTAATTTTTCATTAATATTTTATCAACTTTAAATTTTTTGAAAAATTTATTTATAATCTACGAAGATTTATCTATCTTTATATAATCTTCTATTGCTTATATTTAAATTTCTTCCTATTTAAAAAACATATTTAATTTTGTCATCGAATTTTGGTTAAACAGAATGTATATTTTATAATTATATTTTAACGTATTTAAACAATTTCAACATATTTATGATATATATCAAATTAAAGTTCAGAATATAAGGATTATTTTTTACTTACATTTGTTTAAAATAAGGTAAAAAAAGTTATTTAAATTATTAATTAAAATAGTATTATCAATGAGAGTAAAAATTAAATTCATCTCCGAAGCCTCATTTTCTATATAATAACATCATATTTTTTAACGTTTTAAACATAATATGTAATCGATGTGAAAATATTTGATGATTAAAACTAAAAATATTGTTTAAAAAATTGTAATATTTTTAAAATTAGAAAAAATGAGAATTTTTTCATTAAATTATCAATTCATCTCCGAAGCCTTTTTTATATTTGATAGGCGTTTTCTTTTGTTTTTAATTTTTTAATCATTGTTTTGAAATATTTAACCCTCAAATTAAATTATTAATTTAATAAAAATAAAATATACAAGCAAAAAGTGCAATAAATTAAAACATAACAATTTATTATTTAAAAAAAATATTCCTACCGAGTTTTTTTTACAAAATAATTAATTTAAAAGTTATAATTAATTATACTTAACCTCTAGAACACATGATAGTAAAATGTTCCTGGAGGTCTTATTTCTGAAAATTAATTTTGCGCAACTTATATTTTTATCTTTAAACATTTTCTAAACTTATTTATGAAAGAAAAGTAACAAAAAAAGAATAATTTGATTTTTTGGAAATTCAACCAAAAAAGGGTCCCTTTCAGGAGAATCACCCATATATACAATCTACTTTTCTCGCTTCATAATTTTTGCGCCGAAAGAAAATTGCTACAATGTTGCCCTCTGGGCTGAGTTTTACATATAATCATCCCCATTATGATTATTGGATTTTTTGTACTTTGGATAAATAAATTTTTGGACCTTATGGATTGGACCTTTCGTCTTGGACCTTTTGGATTGGATCTTTTGTACCCCAATTCTGATCACCCATTAATTGATCACCTTTCCACAATGAATTCAGATAGTGTCCAAATAAACCAGGAGAGCCAGGAGAATTACGAGAACCAAGTTATTATTCAACTAGTAGCACCAAAAGATTATTTATACGATAGTAGATCGAAAAATTATAAAAATACCTCAAAGAAAAGAAATACTTGGAGGAAAAATGCTATAGATTTTCAATTAATAACAAATGTTCAAAAATCACGTAAGTATAATATAAAAGTAATATAATAATATAAAAAAGTTATATAATTTACAATATATAGGTAACATTAACGTATAATATAAAAACGATTGATTTCGATTAAAATTATTATAAAGGAAATTCATTATTACCTACATATATTTTGTAAATTCAAATTTATTATAAATCATTTATAATTATCTATTTACAAACATTGTACGATTACACAAATATTTGGAAACAATTCCAATTGTTTGAAAACACTGTTGTAACGGCTATCTTTGACAAGGTTCCAATAGATAATTTTTTGAATTTGAAAAAACAATAATTATCATTTATAGATTTTATTTCTTTTTAATAGTTTATGAATGTCTCATGTAATAATGTGAGAAATATTTTTAAAAATTTTTTTATTTTCGAAATTTAAAAATTAAAGATAATTGTTAAATTATTATTTTTGTATGCATATTGAGAATGTATGCAATATTTAATTACATGATGTCAGTTAGGACGATGTTGAATTAAATAGCGTAGTATTATATTAAATTAAATATTTTACAATGCTATCTGTACAGATTTTACTCGTAGAATTAGTTATAGAATTTTCTTGTGTATATTACATAAAATTACTTTTTTTCAAATAATTTTTGAATTCTTGTAATTAAAAATTTTTTAGCACAAGACATTCAAAATGTGTGGGAAAAATTGAGAATGGGGTTCAATAATGAAACCAGTAAAAGAAATGAGTACACTCAGTCGGGTTCAGCAGCCCCAGAAATAAATATAACTGGGTTCGAATATTATGAGATGATGGGTTTCCTAAAAAAATGTCGTAAACATAACAAGTGTGTTATTTTTACTTATTTTAATTATATAAAATTAAAGTAAAATATTAATCTTTATAGGACTGTATCCATTTCAAATCAGGCAAGTCGACTAACTTCAAGTCGTAAACATACACTTGTTGCTAAAGTATGTGTTATTCGAAATGAAAAATAATGGCGCACTTACAGCTAGTAGGCAGCATACAAATTTGAATTTACTGTCCCTTTCACTTTAATTGACTTTCTCTCTTACTACAATTACTGCCTGCGCAGGCAGGCAGAGCTGTGAGTGCTCCATTAAGAGACAATATTTATTAATTTTCCAAAAATGGTTTAACGAAGTTACGTACATTTGAACTTTAAGAGTTTAAATTCGAATGAATAGTGACTTGAAGTTAGTCGACATGTCTGATTTGAAATGGGTTGCCACAGAAATATTTAATATATAGGTAGATAGATACCTATTTATGTTAGACTTTCTTCTCCTTGAAACAAGACATCTTTTTTGTGAATAGCCTCTATATTAAATTATCATTTTCTAAACATATTAAAAACTGGCTGTCGTACCCGTCTTCGACAGGTTTTAGTTTCTACAAATACATTCAATAGTGTGTCTACCAGTCTCGAAAAATGGAAAATAGAGGGGAATTTAATTTGACCGGAAAAAATAATAATTAGCTACCATTAACTAATTCATTAGAAAAATATAACTACATATTTTAAATCAGTGATTGACTTTTTATCATCAAATAATTTGTTTTTAATTAATTAAAATGCAGAGACCAATGTTTGTCAATTATTTCTAGAAATGTAATTATTGTATTATAAGTTAATCGAAAATTTCCACCAGTTTTTGCTAAAATCTAAAATAAGACCTATATTGCAGGCTGAATTCACAGTTTTTCCCAATTAAATTAAATTCCTGCATATTTTCCGTTTTTCCAGTTGGTAGAACCCCTGTTAAAAGTATTAGTAAAAACAAAAACCCGTCGAAGAGTATTTTCATAAAATAATTGAATTTTTGTAGCCATTTGTAGTTTTATTTATTGTTAATACTTATCAAGATTTATATTTGATGAGAATAGATACACCTGGAAAAATTTGGACAAAGCTAGGAAAACCGGATAGTTTGTTAAACAAAAATAATAATAGACACCCTGTTTAACTTTTGCCTTTACAATGCTCAAAACATCCTTAAAAGTTATAAATCTAGAATTAAAATAACATAACTTTTTACTATCTAAGTTTTTTCCCAGTATCATAATGCAAGTATCGTATCACAGGTATTCTTGAATTCCTGCAGTATCAATTTTATCATAAAAAATCTCCATTTTTAATATTTTCGAAGTTTTTGCAATTGAAAATTTTTTTATTAATTAAATAAACAAATAATTCTAAATTCCATTATTTTGACCTCAAAAGTTTATCAGAGACCCCAAAAATACTACTGAATTAATCTTGATAGTAATTGGTCTCTCAATTATAATTTTTCAATTTTTTGATATTAAAAACATTTTTATACATACTTCCATCTTATAGTTATAGGACAGTTTTTTTCAAAGTTATGCTAAAATATGACTAAATAACATGCAATATTTAATTACAAAAAGTTTAAAAGATATACATTAAAAAATATAAAATTTGGAAATTTTCCATTTTTTTAATTTTTTTAAAAAATTGAATACTTCCCATTCTAACAAATAAGTTTAAAATCTGTAAATTAATTGTTTATATATATTTTACAAAAGTCATAACTGATTAATTTACAGCAATCTGGCAAAATTAAAAAAAAAATTTCGAATTTTTTGGAAAATTCATAATTTTTTTTTCATATTAATATTATTTTTAAATTCAATTTATTGTTATATATCCTTAAAATCATTTATATTATTAATAAATTAAAAAATTTATGCCAATCTGCAAAAATAAAAAAAAATTTTTTTTTTAATTTTTTGAAAAATTTATAACTTTTGTTCATCTCAATATTTTTTCATCAAATATAGCTAATATTTTAAGTCAGACCAATACCTAAAAGATTGCCAAATTTTACTTCAATCGGTCAAAACGTTTTCAAGTTATACGCGAACAAAATTTTGCGGACATACATACATCTATATTAATAAAATCAGACTTCTGTCTGTACAATGCTCCAAGCTTGAAAATTTTTATATATTTTTTCGTTTTGAGACATGAGAATTCGAAAAATGTAAAAAAAAAATTTCTGTCTGTCTGTCTGTCTGTATGCAAAACTTTGTTCGCGCATCACTTCAAAACGGTTTAACCGATTAAAGTGAAACTTGGCAGTCTATTAGGTATTAACGTAACTTAAAATCATAGCCTTATCTGATTATAAAATATTAACTTAAACGAAAGTTACGACATTTTTTCAAAAAATTCGAAAAATCAAAAAAATGAAAAATTTTTATTTTTTATAAAATGCATGAAAAACTATCCTTAGCTAACTTTTTAGATAAATACAACCCATTTCTATACTAAAATTTCAAAAAAGACGTATTTTGAAATTTTTTTCGATTTTTCTGATCAAATTTTTTCTACAAAAATGATGATTTTTGATTTTTAAACAAGCTTTTTATGGAAAGTTATTAAACTTTTTTTATTTAAAGACCAGTATTTAAAGCAAGAAATTTGCCTCATTGGACCAAAAAAATTGTTTCAATATTCAGTTTTTAAAATCAAGAAAGTTATACAGAAGTTAACAAAAAAATGTTCATATAAATTAAATGTATCACTGCTACTCAAAGGGTTAAATATTAATTAATTCTTGCATTAAATTGGTATTGATATTTTCTAATTAATTAATTAATTTGTTTTCTTGGTAATTTTAATTTCAATTTTATCATAAAAATAGAAAAAAATAGGAATTTTAAATATAAAATTTTAAAGTTTAAATATTTTTACCCATAAAAATTGAAAATATTAATATCTAATTTTTTTGATTTTACCTACTTATTACTTCTAAATAAGATGTTTTTTGTTTTTACAAATTATGATCCAAGATAATTTAGTAATACTGAAATAAAAATGTTTCATATTTTTTATCGAATTTAATTAACAAGAATTTTTTTTTAGTTTTACAAAGCTCCTGGAGAATAATCCCGAGTAGAAATTTTGACAGGGGCCTGGCCGGGTCCAGACCGGGGTGAAACAGGGAACCCGCCCAGCGCCATGACGAAAAGCCCGATTGGACGAGCTACCAGGCCGGGGCCCGGTCGGGTTCCCGGTTTCATGCGGGGTCAGGGCCCTGTTAGGGCAATTTCTGCACGGGATTTAAAAACTTGCCAAAAACAACCAATAGTGGTCACCTCCACGTGGTGCTTCTCGGAAAAAAGATAATAAATGGTTTTTTATAAGCTCCAAATGCGAAATTCTAAGACTGCAAAACGGGCCCGTCAGCACTGAAAAAATTACATTCTAATTTTAAGAAAAACTTCTTAAATATGCGCCAAGAATATTCCCCACTTAAATTAAGTAGGAAATATTCTTACAATACTAATTTTCTTCTTATTGTAAGAATATTTCCCACATAATCTAAGTGGGGAATATAAGAATATTAAGATTGTAATATTAAGATTTTCTTAAAATTAAAATGTAATTTTTTCAGTGAATGTCTGCAGAAAACTGGCAAAAACTACTGGGCCTATACTGGCATTCAAAACGTCTCATTGCTGGTAACGGGACTTAGCACGGACCAATAGTGGCACATTATTATCAGACTATTAGGCTAAACTTTTCTATTTATGATGGCAAGTTGTAATTGAAAGTATTGGATAAAACTGAATTCTCGGATTTTTGGAAAATCCGTGACAAAAAAATAAAAATCACAACTTTCCTCGCCTCGAATCCTCTTGCAATTTTTTAAATGGATTCTGATTATTAAGAGAAAAAAATGCTTGCGAGGCGAGGAAACAATAATTTAGTTGAATTTCCAGGAATTTCGGGAAATCCGTGATCCTTTTGTAATTTTTTTAAAAGGGTGTTAATATTAAAATAAGCAATTAGCTAAAGTAAAAATTTTCGTCGAATAAACGTTGGTATTTTCAGTTTCAGAATATTGGGACGTTGATCGGCTCAGTAATGGCACATTAATAGTAAAAATTTTGTATTTGCAATGATGGCAAAATATAATTGCCAATATTGGGACGTAGTTAATTAATAAAAAATGGAATTATTTATATTAGTTTTTGTATTTTGCCAATACTGGGAAAGTAATGGCAGTGAATATTGGGCCATTAACGTCTGCCGACGTCCAACCGTAATTAACACCACAAGAGTCGTCCCAATAATATCGGCCAAGACTAGGTGACAACTTTGCCAGTACTGGGCCGTTATTAAGCCATGATGGTTTTCACATTTGGGCGATTTTAAAAATTGTAAACATTATCTTTTTTCTTTCCTTAAAATTTCGTTTTCTTCTTCATTAATTAATATTAATAATCATCAAGAAAATTAGTTTCAATGTAGTTGGTTAAATACCAATCAATACTCAATATGGAAAACTATAAAAATACTAAGAAACACGTCGAAGACGGGTATCGCAGCTATTAATATATAAGTAGGAATAACAATAACTAATAACCCGTCGAAGACGGGTATCGCAGCTAGTACATACATACATACATACACACATACATACATACATACATACCGGAAATTTTCTATTACCATTTTTGGATTCTCCGTTGTTCAAATAAATAAATTATGCTAGAAAAAATTAATTTCGTGCAATGTACAGACAAAAGTCTGATTTTATTAATATAGATAATAATAATATTAAATATAATAATAATAATTATAAATAATCAGAATATTAATAATTATTTCAGAACAATATCATCATTTAAATTAAAAAAAACCCGCAGAAAATAATCATACTGACAACAGTAACGATTCGTTTCAAAGCACAATGAATAATAACGAAGGTAAGATAAATAAACAGATACATATTTCTTTTTAAAAATACTAACATTTCCATTAAAATGCATGAAATAAAAAAAATTACTCCACTTTTTTACAGCAAAATTTAATAGTCTTTAATTTTATTTTTTATTTCTTGAAAATTGTAAAAATTTTCATTTAAAAAACTAAAATTTTAAATTTCGTTTTTGTTTTAATAGACCTTTGACAATTTGGATAATTTAAAAAAGTGATTTAACAAATCAAATTTCGATTAATTCAATTTCAATTTTCGATTAATGATTAAACGTTTTTTATATACAACTAACAGTGTTCATGGTAACCCAGGCGAAAATTTCCAACCGGCGCGGATCCTAGCCCGTACTGACGCCGGTGTAACTGTACTGGCTGGGAACCGCCTGCCAACCGAATGTGAACGGGCATTCTACCAAATAGTGACTAGGCCAGGAGCGCGCTAGCAACCGGCTCGGAACTCGCATTCTACCGCCCGCTGACCGTCCAGAAGAAGCCGTTCCGTGTATAATTCAACCGGCTGGGACCTGGCACTCTACCGACCGTGGATTTTTCATTTAATAGCCAGCCGAGCGCTGGCATTCTACTGACTGACAACCGGATCGGATCCAAATGATAATTTCAACAAATATCAATAAAAAAAATAATAATTAATTGCAAAAGATAAATACTGATGACAATTCATTGACAGTTCACTTTACACCTTTTTTTATACACTTAAAGGCAATTTTTTATTACATACACATTTGAAAAATCCTAACGCTTGGAGGTACGCACCTACGCCTAACCGAATATTTACGCACCAAAATCTCGCAAGCTAACCACTATGCTACGCTCGCATGGGACTCTCAAATCTTAAATACTCTCAAGTGTCACAAGCTGAAATGAAACTTGTCGAATAACTACGCGTCAATGCTACAGCTATATTTTTATTATTATATAATATATTAAATAATATATAAAACATTATCCGATTTCGTTATAAAATATGGAAAACATTATTTTTCTTATTTGCAAATAATTATTTATGACATAATTATTTTTAAGGAATATTGAAAAAAGTTTAATTGATTGTTTATAAATAATCAATTAATTATCAAATTAAATGGTTTTTAACATTTGAAAAATTCAATCGACTACTCTTCAAATGGTCTTCGAAACCTTCGCTTGCTCTTTGAAAAGCCCTCGACATTATCTGATTATCTGAATAATTATTTATGACATAATAATTGTTAATAAATAATTTTTAAAATTTAATTGATTGTTTATAAATAAATAATTAATTATCAAATTTAATGGTATTTAACATTTGAAAAATTCAATCGACTACTCTTCGAATGGTCTTCGAAACCTTCGACTGCTCTTTAAAAAGCGTTCGACATTATCTGATTTCGATAAAAAATATGGAAAATATTTTTATAATTGCAAATAATTATTTATGACATAATAATTGTTAATAAATAATTTTTAAAATTTAATTGATTGTTTATAAATAAATAATTAATTATCAAATTTAATGGTTTTTAACATTTAAAAAATTCAATCGAAAACTCTTCGAATGGCCTTCGAAACCTTTGACTGCTCTTTGAACAGCCTTCAAAATTATCCGATTTCGTTATAAAATATGGAAAAGATTATTTTTCTAATTTGCAAATAATTATTTATCACATCATTATTTTTAATGAATATTGTAAAAAAATTAATTGATTGTTTATAAGTAAATAATTAATTATCAAATTTAATGGTTTTTAACATTTGAAAAATTCAATCGACAACTCTTCGAATGGCCTTCGAAACCTTCGACTGCTCTTTGAACAGCCTTCGACATTATCCGATTTCGTTAAAAAATATAGAAAATATTTTTATAACTGCAAATAATTATTTATGACATAATAATTGTTAATAAATATTTTAAAAAATATAATTGATTGTTTAAAAATAAATAATTAATTATCAAATTTAATGGTTTTTAACATTTGAAAAATTCAATCGACTACTCTTCGAATAGTCTTCGAAACCTTCGACTGCTCTTTGAACAGCCTTCGACATTATCCGATTTCGTTATAAAATATGGAAAACATTATTTTTCTAATTTGCAAATAATTATTTATGACATAATTATTTTTAAGGAATATTGTAAAAAATTTAATTGATTGTTTATAAATAATCAATTAATTATCAATTTAAACGGTTTTTAACATTTGAAAAATTCAATCGACTACTCTTCAAATGGTCTTCGAAACCTTAGCTTGCTCTTTGAAAAGCCTTCGACATTATCTGATTTCGATAAAAAATATGGAAAATATTATTATAATTGCAAATAATTATTTATGACATAATAATTGTTAATAAATAATTTTTAAAATTTAATTGATTGTTTATAAATAAATAATTAATTATCAAATTTAATGGTTTTTAACATTTGAAAAATTCAATCGACTACTCTTCGAATGGTCTTCGAAACCTTCGACTGCTCTTTGAACAGTCTTCGACATTATCCGATTTCGTTAAAAAATATAGAAAATATTTTTTATAATTGCAAATAATAATTTGTGACATTATAATTGTTAATAAATACTTTTTAAAATTTAATTGATTGTTTATAAATAATCAATTAATTATCAATTTAAATGGTTTTTAACATTTGAAAAATTCAATCGACTACTCTTCGAATGGTCTTCTGTTACAAACCAGAATTTATTTATTGTTTAAAAATTGAGCTTTTGAGATGGCTCTAAATTCTAATTTGGGGAGGCACCAAGCTGCCAAGGTCTGAAGGACCTTGTTTAATTTGCGGGAACGTTATCCTACTTTTAAAAGAAACCTGCGATGCTTCGTTTGATTTATAAATTTAATTCTTTTGACTTTAATTAGTTCAGGAGTTTTAAACAAAGTAAATCAGATGTAGTATTTTAAATGGCAACATTTATTTAAACATTATTTCAGAACAGAATGCAAAGGAGTTAACAAAACTTGCTAATGTTTGTGTTGGAGGATATAAAATTTGTATAAAGATTAGACATTGGAACAATACAGAATTACTTACGTATATTTTCTTAATCCTACCGACAGGGCATAATTCCTTTTAGACGCGGCGCAGGCGCTACGCGCGCGGACTGGCCGGTTGAGGAACAGGGATCCTCCGTCGGGCAAAATACAGTTGAGAAGGTTGAAAATTTAGTCGTCTATGCGACTAATTTTCTTTTTCACGAACTCGCGAATTTTGTAAAGAAGAGAGTCTTCTTTAGTTTTGTGGGACCACTGAATTGAGACGGCGCAGGTACTACACGTACGGACTGGCCGGTTAAAAACAAGATTTTCAAATTGTTTAATATTTAATTAACTGAAACCTCACTCAACACAGCTCGCACTGGACTCCGTCGGTTAGAAGATTCTATTTTATTTTTTCGTCCGCCTTTCGTATTATACTAGTTTTTTCGCTGAGTTCTATACGGGGGTCCGACGCGCAGACGGGCTTAGTCTCGGCATTTCCTACTTTCTTGCGATCAACAGATCTGCCAGGCCGTAGCTGGGACAGGTGTTGATCGCTTGAAGAGGAAAATTGTACAGCAGCGATGGAAATATCGCGACAAGCCTCTTCTCCTTGTCCTGTTGTCAAAGTGGGGTAAATTTGTCAACTAAGGATTTTTAGAATTAGAAGTAGGGGAATTCTTCAGGCCCATTGGACTTTGCACTATGCTGACGTTTCTGATTGCATGCAGTTTTCGTGAGAACGGAAACGGCGTTGTTAATTTGATACTTATCAGAAACAATTTTTTTATAACTAAATATATAAATTATAATTATATTGTAAAGAAAGAATTTTTTTTATTTATAATTATAATTTATTTATAGTTATAAATGTTTAATATAAGTTGTATAAATAACGTTATATTTGTCCTACATTTTATAAGTTACTAGTATATGTATTTTGCATTCATAATTATACATATACACATATACATGCAACTTACAGTCCTCCGGCATTTTATTGTTAACAATAAGTTACAATAAAATGTTTAGCTATTATCAAATTATTTTCTGTAAATTTGGAATAGTGCATAAAACGAATAAAATATATACGCTTCATAAAGCGTTGAGTCAGCCTCCAAATGCATGTGCATTTGTTATGATATTCTAGTCCCTAA